>NC_133339.1:31192153-31484653 GCF_030506205.2 Paramisgurnus dabryanus
TGTGTTTATCAGAAAAAAGAAATTCATTCAGGGTTTGGAACAACATTGAGGCTGAGTACATGAGGACAGAATTTTCATTTTAAAGTAGGGATGCACCGATAGGATTTTTTTGGGCCGATACCGATTTAAACAGACAACTTCTGGCCGATACCGATGCAGATACCGATATTAAACACTTGTATAGAATACTATACAGCTGGTCTATAAGCAAGTTTATTTCTGCATCAAATTATTTTTACTGAACATGGATTGGATCTTATTTAACTGACCAACATAATAAGAGAAGCACAAATTAAGCAAAAACAATTATAATAAGACAGCATGACAACCTTAAAAGGTGGTTTTTGCTACTCAGCATTTATCTTATTAACAACATTAACTCATTTTTTTACATACAATGGATTTCTTTATGCAGTTAATTAATAAACAATCGGTATCGGCCTGTCTCGTGCTATTGCCGATATGCCGATGGTTTCAAATTCATAAAAAATCGGCCGATAAATATCGGCGGCCGATACATCGGTGCATCACTATTTTAAAGTGAACGTTCCCTTTAAGAGTAATAGTATACTGTATCATACACTGCATGCATACACGCTTAAAAATAAAGGTGCTTAAAAGGTTTTTCACAGCAGTGCCATAGAGGAACCATTTTTGGTTCCTTAGAGAACCATTCAGTCAAAGGTTCTTTAAAGGAAAACACGACGGTTTTTTTATATTTTACTTTTTTCTTACCTCAACTTGAATGAATTAATACATACCTATCCATATTTAATGCGTGCACTTAATCTTTTTACAGCGCCTCGTGAATGTGTTAGCATTTAGCCTAGCCCCATTCATTCTTTAGGATCCAAACAGGGATGAATTTAGAAGCCACCAAACACTTCCATGTTTTCCGTATTTAAAGACTGTTACATGAGTAGTTACACGAGTAAGTATGGTGGCACAAAATAAAACATGCTGATGTTTTAAGCAGATAAAAATGAGAACTATATTGTAGGGCAGAAGAGCAATTAGTTTACAGCAGTTCGACCTAAGTGCAAACTAAGTGCTATGGTATGTATTAATTCATCCAAGCTGAGGTAAGAAGAACATAGTAAAATATTGAAAAACTGTGGTGTTATCATTTGGTGGTTTTCATTTAAAGAAATATTACCTGTTTATAACCCACAAAACCTTTTTTGCCACAAAGAACCTTTTGGTTCTTTATTGAACTATTTAGACAAAAGGTTCTTCTATGGCACCATGAAACACCATTTTTAAGAGTGTACTGTAGGCTTTTATGCTATACCAGAGCTGTAATACAGTACAGAAAATTAATTAAAAAATTCGGATGAACAATAAATTAGGAAATAGTTAATAGGAATGGGCAATAGAGAATTATTGCTGACTTGATTGTCGTGCAATCTAATTTCCATCAGGAGAGGGACCACATTTACATCCAGACATTAATTAACGTACACAGATTGGAACCCAAAGTATAGCTATAAACTGTTTAATCATCTGAATTCAGGGAGATTTACTGAATGGAAAGTGCTAAAGCACGACAGGGATATTTTTTACACAAGCGTGAGCAGTTTGCTGCTTTATTGTATTATTATTGCATCATAAAAGCCGGTAGGGATTACCTAGGCTTATGTGTCTTCTTTACCTTTACTTTATGTGTCTTCTTCACCTTCTTTACCGTTAATATGATCACCAAACAAACATCTAAAAACCTATTACATTCTGTCACTATGTTATCCGAGCAATACAATGCCTTTGTAGGTCAGATAGGTCAGAAAGATGCCATGGTTTTCCTTTTCTAGCATTGATTATTATTACTGATGTATTATTACTTTAAAGTTGAATTACACACTCACTATAACTTTTATTGCAGTTGAACTTTTTCATCATTCTTAAATTAAACAGGATATTTCAGACCGCAATGCATTATGCCGAATAGAGAGGGTAATGGCATACAGTGGGGTATACTCTGTGCCCTCAATTTTGAAAGTGCCGATGATTTTTCTAAGTGGAGGACCAAAAAAGCCCTCATTGGATTTCATTTACAGCTCGCGCTGTGATTGGTGCATGCAATATGCTGTAACCATGGTTACGGTTGAGCAGCCCTTGCTGCCAATGCAACTGTGAATGTAAACCCGTGGAGTGAGAGTGAGACGACTCGGAGCAGAATACTAAACACGGAGGAAACCTGTCTGACCTCTCTCGCGCTCTCTCGCTGGCACAAGCGTATAGGTTTGCACGATGCCACAGCAGCGGTGCATGCCGAGGGAAGGGTCAGAAAACCCCACTTGCCCCCTGAACCGCCCCCCTCTATCAGACTCAAAATACACAATCACAACTATGCAATATTCATTGTTTTTCTCACTGTATTAGGAGGTCAGATACAGTGAGCCCTGTCTCTTTATATATGCATGCATTCATGAGGTGAGCTATCTGTCTTTCAGACACATATACACTGTCTGACCTACTTTTTTTAATGAGGATACTAAAGCCTTAGGGTTTCCCTAGATGAAGCCATCAGCCTGAATATACCAAACAAGTGTGTCTGATAAGATAAGATCAACACAAGATATTGTTAACATCATCATCATCATCATGTGCTGATTAACTTGACTGAAAACATTACGCTTCAAAAGCGAACAGGAACGAGTTTTTGTTGGGTTTCCGATTAAATGCGTCTCACAATTCACAAAAGGTCGTGTGAAAATATTAACATTAATTAAATAAATTCTTATTATTTTGTATGTTCTCCTTTTGTTTTAATGGAAGTGTGCACTCGAGTCTGTGTAATACCAGATGAGTTCAATGTTTTCAAGGTAAGACCTTTTGCACCCTATGAGTTAACATAGCCTATTTACATATATTTACATATATTTTAATAAAATTATGCATATTTAATTTAATTATTTCTTGTTTAAATAAGATTTTAATATGTCATAATCTCAGATTTTCACTGTGATCTTACTTTACTGTACATACTACATGACTACATGAAACATTATCAAATATAAACCCTTGTGGAATCTGATACTTGAATAACAATTGTGTCTGGAAGGCAGAAAATTTAACAAGGCTTTACTAGATTAACATTCACATCCATCACGGGACTCATAATTATGCAGAATTACTAAACATCCGTCCTCATAAAAATACAATATCACATTTATGCATACGTTCTAATATGAACAAAAACACATTTTACTACAGTTGATTTTCATTATGTGGACACCTGCTGTCCTCCACGTTAAGTTCAATGCAAATTTAAAAGGCTTGTGTTTGTTAAAATCTAATAAACTACTCGTTCAATCTTACATACAGGACTTGGCTTTTGACAAATTGTTCATGCGTACTAATCCAGGAGCCCTTTACTGATTCACTGCATCTGCGTTCATCTCAAACAAAATTTCATCAGACAAGACAATACTACATTGGTAATATCCGTTTCTGAAATATCCACTACAATATATCTCGGTTTCTCTCACTTTCTGATAGAGCAAGATTTCATATCCTTTTATTAAAGGTTGGAGGCAGCACACACTCCTCTCATAAATCCAAACCTCCACACTGCTCCTCCACAGCTCCCATGTAAGGTACAATCTGAGGTTAAGAAAAACATTCAGCCGAGAACATGTTAGATATATTAATGAGTACAGGCGTGCAAGATGGGCGGTACTAATGGATGGCATACGTTTCATGATTTTATAATACACTTATGACATAATATATTAACGTTGTCTGCAAGATATGCCATTTTTATGACATAATGATCAAGTTCATTTTTATATATTTATAAGTTGCATTTTGAGCCAGACTTTAATGTTTTCGAAGCAAGCCAGAGTAGCTTTTACTAAAATGATTCATTCTGAATATTGACTGGCAGCAATGGCAGAATGCTTAGTATATTAAAAGTCATATATCAAACTGCAAGTGCGATACTGCAGAATTGCAGTTTAGAAAATGAAAAGTCCTAATTTACTTTCAGTTTAGAAAGAACAATTAGGACTTTATTAATGACCACTGAGCGTGATGATGGATACAATAAATGAATTGCATTATTCATTTTACTGTAGCTGTGTGCTTTGGAGGCTTAGCAAGCAGCAGAAGGTTTACAAAAGACATTCTGTGAAGAATATGATCCTCAAAATATAATAGATCTCAGCCTTTCACATTTATTACCATTCTGAACAGTATTGTACACACTAAAGATGCTGGGTTATTTTCAACAAGGGAAAAAAACAACACATTGGGTTGTAATTTAACCCACAGTATGCTGGATTGTTTTAGCACACCGTTGGGTGAAATCTAAACATTTTCTGGGTTATCTTAACCCAACAGCTGGGTTTGTCCCTTTTTTATCGAATGTTGGGTTGAAAATAACCCAGCATTTTTTTAAGTGTAAAACTAAGGCTACGTTTACACAGAAACGATCTGAAAAGAAAACGCAAAAGTGGCGTTGCATTATCACTTTTTATTCCGCGTTTATACAAGCGTTTTGAGGGGGAAATCTGCATGCATATGGTGACGCAAAAGTGTGTGATATTCGATGTAATGTGCACTCCAGGCGGCTAGGTGACAATGTGAAGCACTGACACACAACAACACCAAGTCCACGCGCCTGCGTACAACCTTCTTCCTTGTTCTCCCAGGTCTGGTCCAAAGCAGTCTGGTTTGCTTCCGATGAATTGCCGCATCAACAATTTGATAGAGGCACCTTCTTTGATCAGTAATACTAGCTGTGAATATTTCGTACAACTGCTGGAAACACTCTTGTATATTTATCAGAGCTGCTATGGCAACTTGAAGGTCCGACGTATGAAAATAATCCAACATGTTTGTTGTTATTTTCCTGAACTGGCGCATGCCTGCGACGTAAACGCGTACACGACGAGAGCCACCGTAGACAGCGCAAATATAACAGCACGCCTATAATCCCTCCCACTCCGAAGTGTTACTACTCGATGGAAAGCTAACCAAGCCACCGTGAGGTGAGCTGACCTGACCTAAACTGTAGGGTACTATGCAATGGAAAGACCTTATAAAAAGGTACAATCCCAGTGACAACTTCTGTACCTTTTCTTTGAGAAATGCACTAGCCAAATAATAGCTAAAAATCTTATGGAAACTGTAAGTAAAAGCTCACATAGTCATGGTGGGAGACAGCCTCTAAATACAGCTGGAAGCAATGAAGACCAGATTGAAATATCGACAACCTAAAGCTCTTCTGGTATGTGGCAAAGACAATCAAGACTCTCTTGTGATAAAAACACATGTGTGATAGAGCAGAAGAGATGACCAGGTAAGATTATCTTGAAGAACATCAGAAGCCTCACAGCAGATGGCAGTCATGTTGCAATGTTCTTCCAGCTCATTTCAGACGAAGCTTATCTCTGAGTCCTCTGAAAACCTCCTTTTGCTTCGGATTTGCTGGGCCTCAATGAGAGTTTGACCATATCAGCGGCCGTGACCTTCACACTGAGTGCCTGTGGCACTGAGATGTACTGCCTTCACAAATCTGTCTTCAACATTGCCACAACAAGCCTTTAAATCAGGCCGTAGTGTGCGCCTGTCCAAAGCTGCTTTGTTTTTATGGTTCCTGCAGATGCCTAGAAGAAGATTCTGCCACTTGGTCGGGAATCCTCCAATCAACCTCATACACCTGACATGATTCACAGATTCACTCTTTACTACGTGCAGCTGCTGTTCCTCTGGTGTGTCTTAAAATACCTGGACACAAAATGTCTTGAAATACTGAAGGTATTACATACTATATATGAATTCAGCTTATGTGTATAGGAAATCCATTCATATACTGAATTGCTGTGATACTATCAAAACATTGCTCTGTTTGTTTGCGCAAGCCAGATGTGTCAAAGCATCTGCATATAACATATTAAGGCACTAACATGGTACGCTATACTGTAATGGCCTTTCATAACTTCAATTTAGGACACTCATGTGCAGCACTTTTGAACATTATCTTCACAAACCCTCTCGACCAATGAAAGCGATTGGAGGGGAGTGCGCTGACGATAAGAGCTGCTGACATCTGCCTGTTTTTTCTAGGGTGTTTGGCACCACAACCCATCTAAATTGGCAGTTTACTCTAAGAGATGAGGGATCAACCCACAACCTCATTTTCTCTGCAGCTATATTCTACACTCAGCACAGACAGCATCATTTTATCTCAGTACAGAAAGCAATAGTCTATGGAGAAGGAATTAATGTGCGAGTCATTTATCTTGCTGATTCAAACGAGAGCTCGGGCCTAGCACAAGTGCATGCGTAAATACAGCGGCTATGGGCTGCATCGAGGTACCCGACGGTTTAAAGTTACAGCTTTCATTCTTTTAAAACCCACGAAGCTTAGCTGTGATGATGAATGGCGGCATTGTTCGGTGACAGTGATCAATAGAAGAGATTTTTTTAATTATTTTACAGCTTGGCAGACAATGGCGAAATAAAAACGACTTTGATCTATAGGATCAGAGCAGGAGGGATCGCAATGTATTTGAGGCTAAAATTGTGTGAATAGTGGGTGTTGTTGTTGTGATTCTTCTCGTTTGCTGCCATTTTGGGTAGTTTTGTTAGATTTTGTTTGCTTGTTTGTGCCTGGCTGCATATGTGTGAGAATGCCTTTTTGCTTGCAGGGTGTGCATGTGACAATGTGTGAGCATTTGTGTGTGAGATGCACAATCTGTGGAGCTTTCCAGGTGAGAAAATTTTTTTAAAAGCCACCTCTTTCTAACTAAATATTCAAATCAGGCCCGATAGTACATTGTGTACTGTAGATGATCTATTTTCCTTTTTCTGTGGCGTTGTGCTATTAACAAGTGATTCTGTATCACGACATGCTTATATTTAAGTTTCACAATGTAAGACATGTATGTGAAGTCCTGTCCACACAAAAGGCCCTTTGGCAGTTAGGTAACCTTCCTGTATCCCTATTTTTCATACCATTGTTTTATTCGGCTGCGTCAACGGAAATAATAGACCATGCAAGCACTAGAAATGTCCGAGACGGTTCAGCTACAATCCAGGTGCCTTCCTGCTCTGTGCCAAGCCACAAACCACAGAGTCTGCTTTATATCTAAACTCAGACCTCACAACAACAGCACTTTCTTCTCATCAAATGGGATGTACTCGGGTAAAACTTTTAGTGGATGACTAATAATTGATTTGTGCATCATGCTTTATGTCATCACAGTAATTAGTAAAAAAGTATATGCTGCCATCAGCCTGAATGCAGTAGACGTAGGACAAAACATCACTTTCTCTTGTAATCTTTTGGCATTGCACTATTTTTATAGATACAGTACATCTCTCTATGATCCTAACGCAAACAACACACTACTATCCTTAACACAAGTCTTGATGAGAACCAGTGGTGGCTCGTAAGTCCTCATCCGAGGATGCACTAATTCAAAATAAGTGTTTGGAGTATCATGTGTGTGGTTCCCTTTTCCAAAATATGTGTCCTGCATGTCGAGAGATCCTGTGTGCATCACGTGTTTTGTCAAAATAAGTGCCTGTGTCAAAGCCATTTGTGATAAAAGAGACGCTCACGTTTACAAAATACACGCAAGACACTTCCTTAACATTAAACTCTGATTACGCATTAGATTATGCGAGTATCTGGCAAACGCGAGCGTCTCTTTTATCATAAACCCTTTAGACGCGTCTGCAGCAGGCACTTTTTTTGGCAAGACACGTGATGCACACAATCTCTCAAAGCACAGAACACATATTTTTTACGAACCACACACATGACGGGCTACATAGATGTTGTGACGAACTTTGCATCGTGCGCCCTCAAAAAAAGAAGTCACCGGCCGCCACTGATGAGAACATATTTGTGAACCTTGGTCAGCAATCCAGTCATAAGTCACACAGATATATTTGAAGAGTTTGGTTCCAAAACGCAATAAACTGAACGCAATACATTTTTTTTTAAATAGTTACTGCCAAAATGAGTATTGTATCAGGTCAATATTAAAAAGTACATTCTTAATTTTACGCAAAATCCGATATCCGCCGTGTTATTCCGTTATCTTTTCTCCCTTTTTTCCCAAAATGCGATAAACGCCAGTCCTCTTTCTCTGCAGAATGCTATAAATCTACTCAACAAATCACAGCGCACCATTCCACGCATTGTAAACAACCATGGCGGTGCTTTGAATACCCACCGAATTAGTTTTCCTCATTTACATTGTACTTCGTGATTAACAAACAAACAAAAACAAAATAATACTTTTGATGGCATTGATAAACCTGTGGTGGTTTTCGGTGGCGGGGAAGAAACGTCAAAAAAGAAGCCATCAAAATCATAATTATTTACGTGAAAGGCACTCGGGTGAAGGAAAAATGCCAGCTGTTGCTTGTTCTCCCGACAGCATCAAGCTTCTGTCATGCTAACACATTGAGGGGACACAAGGGGGTCTATTGGAAAACTTTCCATTATTTTACTCAAAGTCGACGAAAATCAAGCAGAACCAAAACATTTTACAGCTGATCGCTGTCAAAAACGTTCAATGACGATGTCCCAAGTGACAGCAGCAATGACAGTGTTCTTAATATGACAAAGTAAGTGTTTTGATTAATGCCTTTAATGTTTCTTTTTTAATCAGTGTATACCACTAGTCAACTAAATGAATATAACATGGCAAAGATAAATGCAAATTTTTATATTGATTCAATAGATTTATAGCATTTTGAAGAAAAAATAATCAGTTTTTATAATAAATCTTTGAAAATTAAAGTATGGATTTGAAATTTTTATGTTATTATAACCTATGTAAATGTTTGTAACAGAAAACAGAAAATAGAAAACAGAAAATGTTTCATGAAATTTTTTAGTAATTTTCCTACTGTAAATATATATATATAAAAAATGCATTTATCATTACTAATATGTGTTGCTAAGGATTTCATATGGAAAACTTTAAAGGCAATTTTCTAAATATTTAGATTTTTTACAACCTCAGATTCCCAATTTTCAAATAGTTGTATATCGGCCAAATATTGTCCTAACCTAACAAACCATACATCAATGGAAACTTTATATATCCAGCTTTCAGATACTGTAATGTTTAAAACTAATTTTCAAAAAAATTAACCCTTATGACTGGTTTTGTTGTCCAGACAGGGTCACATTTGTATGTCATAATGCAGTTTGACTTCATCAGCAATAAAGATTATATAGAAATTATATTTTGAAATACTGGACAGTGGCACCAAAAAAGTGTGTGTAATATACATGCAGGAGAACTGGGAAAGGGAACAGCTGACACCAAGACAGAAAAAAGAGCAAGTGAAAAAAACTTTAAAACATTGTCATGAGTTATTTAACAACAAGTGCACGTAAGCTCTAGATCGCTGACACACCAGGAGGAAATTTGGCAGCCGGACAGAAATAAACCCTGATCATGTTTACAAGACTCTGCAGCAGAGTTCCACAAAAAGTCCTTATATGTCCCACTCACCCATCAGTGTCCTGAAAGTTGACGTTCACCTTTTTGGCAGAGCCCAGCAACTCTAAAAGAAGAAGAAGAGAGAAACAAAAATAAATATTTGACTATTTTGCAAAACTCTGGATTCATATATGGCACAGCTATTGCAACAACATGCAATATTTCCATAAATGAATTCTTGTAAATTAATAATAGGATGCTTGAATGTCTTATTTGCAATGGAAAAGACTGTCGCTATAAGGACTCACCGTCTGAGCACAAATCCTATAATCTTATTTTGTCTCTATGTCGGCTTATTGTTTTTCTTTTTTCTCACTTAATAAGGCTTTAACTTTTTATCCCTATGTAGAGAATTCACTGAAGTTAGCATGCATGAAGGGCTAATTTTGTGGCTAATTGTATTTTGGGATGTATGGTTGCCTAGCGACTAGCGGTTAGAGTTGCAAAACCACCCTATGTGAGTTAAAGACATGAAATTTCACACAAAAGTCCCTCTTCTCATGGAGAACCAATTATAATAGCTATTTGTGAATTCATTTACTAAAGATCGCACCCTAAACAACTAGCAGTTACACAGTGGCAAAAGTCGCAACCAGTTACCACAATAGGCAAAAAAAATAAAGGTGGTGCTTAACAACGTGTGTGGTTTTTTGAATCCATGTATCAAATATATTTGTTCATAATCATCGGTCAAAGAGCATACTTATATACTTATAGTATATCTTTATAGGCCTGTTGTCTAATTAGAGAGAAGAAACGGAAAGATAAACCATTCTCAGCCCTGTGGTCCAAAACAATATAATCACCACTGGCAGAAAATGTGGGAGAGGACACAACAACAGAAACTCTTTTAGTGTCATCCGCACTTTTGAGGCTAAACACCATGACCACTTTTAGCTTCATCCATAAGGAGCTGCATACAGTAAAAGACAAACTGTACTATTTCCTCACTTTTGTAAATCGCATTGGATAAAAGCATCTACTGAATGCTTAAATGTAAATGTAGACATGGGGAAGACCGAAGTGGCTGTCCCAAGGGGCCGCTCTCTCCATCATCTCGCCAGACTCGCCTTATAACGGAGATCAACTGCACAGCAATAAAGGAGAAACTATAGAGTTTATACTGTACTTATCTGTAGCTATCATTGAGCAAAAGTGCTTTCAAAAATTTTCATACTGGTCCAGGCAGGACAAACGGGTGAGAATGGTTGAAACTCTTGCAGGTTCAGGTTGTCAATAAGTCTGTAAACCAACATCATCAATTCAGCAGGCACCACAGCTTCCTTTCCTCAAAACATCATAGTACTGTAGAGATTTCACGGATTTAACTATTCTGAAGGTGATAAAACCTTTCACACCTGGTAAATGGGTTTCTATGTGGACTATATTATGAGCAGTGAAATTTGCAAGCAGATCAGAATGTCACACAAGGTCCATTTTCCATCTGGATTAATGCTGCTCGCCGTCAACTACATCAATCAAGACTGAATCCAGGGCTGTTTTTAACAGCTGCTGCTCAGCATGACAGAACATCTGCATGTCCTTTTCTTGCATATTTTTAAGGTTTTTTTACCTCTCAGGACAGGCTTGATATGTTCAAACAGAGAGTGATGAGAACTGATATTATATAAAACATACTGTACGGATGAGCTGAGTCTGCAGCCAGTGGAAGCAAGTGGTTGATCTATTTCAAGACACAAAGGTTACAGAGGAGCATTGCTATCTATAGTAAGCCTTTGTGTTCTGTCTCTTGGACCATCCGTGCATCATCCTTTTGGCCTGTAATGGACCTCCACAATCAATCTCAACAGACCAGATGATAGATAAATGAGAACTCTCATTACAGTAACCACATTTTAACAATGATATTTGTAGTATAACTATGGTATAATATAAACAAACATTATCTTAAATAGTTGGTTATTTGTGTGAAATTACCAAGAACATATATGACCCAGTCTGTGAAAATTAAGCTAAAATCTTTTTTGGGGTTTACTGTTTTCAACATAAATCATCCTAGACTCTAAAAAATGCTGGGTTATTTTCAACCCATTATTGGGTAAAAAAGGAGGAGAATGGGCCGACTGATTCAAGCTGATGGAAGAGCAACTTTGACTGAAATAACCACTTGTTAAAACCGAGGTATGCAGCAAAGCATTTGTGAAGCCACAACACGCACAATCTTGAGGCGGATGGGCTACAACAGCAGAAGACCCCACAGGGTACCACTCATCTCCACTACAAATAGGAAAAAGAGGCTACAATTTGCACAAGCTCACAAAAATTGGACAGTTGAAGACTGGAAAAATGTTGTCTGGTCTGATGAGTCTCGATTTCTGTTGAGACATTCAGATGGTAGAGTCAGAATTTGGTGTAAACAGAATGAGAACATGGATCCATCATGCCTTGTTACCACTGTGCTGGCTGGTGGTGTAATGGTGTGGGGGATGTTTTCTTGGCACACTTTGGGCCCCCTATAGTGCCAATTGGGCATTGTTTAAATGCCACGGCCTACCTGAGCATTGTTTCTGACCATGTCCACCCCTTTATGAGCACCATGTAACAATCCTCTGATGCCTACTTCCAGTAGGATAATGCACCGTGTCACAAAGCTCAAATTTTTTCAAATTGGTTTCTTGAACATGACAATGAGTTCACTGCACTAAAATGGCCCCCACAATCTTTGGGATATGGTGGAATGGGAGCTTTTTGCTCTGGATGTCCCACAAATCTCCATAAACTGCAAGATGCTATACTATAAATATGGGCCAACACTTCTAAAAAATGCTTTCAGCACCTTGTTGAATCAATGCCACGTAGAAAGGCGAAAGGGGGTCCAACAGAGTATTAGTATTGTGTTCCTAATAATCATTTTGGTGAGTGTATATAGGAGCTTTTGTTTTCACAATAAGGAGAGGTTTTTTAAAATCATAAAGAAGATGTGACGTTCACTACTTATTATTCTTCCAAGGCCCTTAAGTTATTAGGTAACCTGAATATTAAACACGCTGCATAATGAAGGGTAAACATCAGCTTTTACACAGAGAAAAATTTTGTAGCAATGAATACTAATACAAATAGTTTTACACATACTACATTAACACTGCAGATGTAAACTCGGCCTCAGTGTCTCTTAGGACTTATATTTCTTTAGATCTTTTTATAGTGTTTACAGTTAACCCAATGGGCCCGAAAGAAAACAAATGTGGGTCAGTGAAATCTAGCCCTCAAAGATTACATCACACAAACTCGCTCAAGAGCCGACACAGATCTGTGTTGCTTTGTTGTATGAAAACATTTAGTGGTACAAATATGAGCCTGGAGATGTTTACTACACAGACAAAAGCTGGAATTTTGTAGCCTGGGTGCCAGCCGATCTTAGCCCCGCCCACAACATTTTGAGGAACGGGAAGATCGGTCTGGAGTTTCACCGTTGAGTTGCTACTATGCTCGACCCAAAGCTGGTCGAACCAATCAAATTGTCAGGGCGGGCTTTATATGATGATGGACAGATGATCAGTAACGTAAATCAACCACGTCACCAAAGAGCGCGTGTGTTGAATCTGTTGTTTACAACGAAATGGCTGCCGCGGTAGAAATCAGATGTGTGGACTCTGACATTGAGTCTGTTCTAAAAGATATCGACAGAGCATTGATTTTAAAAGAGGAACAGAGAAACGCGAGCAAGGCATTTGTTGATGTTTTTGCCGTCCTACGGGATTCGACAAAAGTTGTCGCACTTATGAAAGATCAAGTTAAAGAAGCAACTAAAATGGGTATCACGGCGATGCAACTCGGTGTGCACGACGAGATGGATATAACAAGCAAACGTAATGGGTATCGTCGTGGATGAAGTTCAACTAATGTACAAATGGTAAGAGATAGTCTTACTGTATGACTTAATGTGATATAAATGAAATGTTGTAAACATAGTAGGTGTTGATGTACGTTCGCAAACTCAGACTTGTAGTGTGTGTCGTAGCGAAATAACTAGCAGTTCGGTCAAGCTGCAAATACGTCATTTCAACATACGTCTCACACCCCGTTGCTCTGATTGGTCGTAGGTCTATCCAATTGAGTGCAGAGGCATTTTTCGGTTGAGACACGCCTCATAATTATAGCTCAATGGAGCGGTATCAGACTCAAATTCTGACTAGAATTGAGTATGACAACGTCAGGCTAGGAATTTTGCCTTTCTGTAAAAATTAATGAGACTCCTTAATGAAGCAAAACAAAACAGGGCTAAACTAGAATCTCAGCATGTACTATTATTGACTGCAGTACTGTATGTAAGGTAAACAACAGCTGTGAAGCCTGTCCTGCTGATAAAAGACAGTTAAACCACCTAATATGGTGTTTGCTGGTTTTAGCTGTTCTCTTAGCATAGCAAACATGGCTTTCAGTTTATTTGCCTGGTTTCCAAGCTGGTCTTTAGCAAACCAAGCTGGTCTTAGGTGATATAGGTGTTGCTGTAGCTCAGATGGTACACAGCTAAAGTCATGGGATTGACACCCTGGAAACACATAAAATTAAAAGTTTGGTTCCAAAACGCAATAAACGCCTTTTTTAAACGAGTTACAGCCAAAATGAGTATTGTATCAGGTCAGTATTAAAAAGTTAAGTCTTACTTTTATGCAAAATCCAATATCCAAAAATGAGTTACCGCCAAAATCATTATTTTATCAGGTCAGTACTATAAAGTAAATTCAAAATTTTATGCAAAATCCAATATCTGCCATGTTATTCTGTCTCTATCTCTTTTCTCCCTTTTTTTCCAAACGACAATAAACGCCAGTCCTCCTTCTGTGCTCAATGCAATAAATCCGCTTAACCAATTACAGCACACCATTCCTCAATAATAGCGGCACTTTGAATACACACAGAATCCAAGTTTTCCTCATCTACTTTGTACTTCGTGGTCAACAAACGAACAAAAACAAAATAGTAATTTTGATGGCACTGATGAACCTGTGTGGTTTTCTGGCAGGGAAGAAATGTAACCCATCAAAATCAAATAATTTACGCGAGAGACACAGGAAACTTCTGTCATGCTAACACACTGACCACAGGGGATCTTATGAAAAATTTTCCATTATTTTACGCGAAGTCAACGAAAATCAAGCAGAACCAAAACATTTTACAGCTGATCGCTGTCAAAAAAGTTCAGCGATGACGTCCCAAGGATGACAGCAGCAATGACAGTGTTCTTAATATGACAAAGTAAGTGTTTTGATTAATGCCATTAATGTATTCATGAATGAATATAAAATGGCAAAGATTAATGGACATTTATATATTGATTCAATAGATTTATTGCATTTTGTGAAAAAATCATCGAAAATCAAATTATGGATTTTGGATATTTAACCAAAAGATGCAATGTGAAAGTTTGTAACAGAAAATAGGGGTTTTTCATCTTGTCACTTTCTTGGTATGAAAACACATTTTTACTCAAATTAGTCAAAATGGATTTATTGCGTTTTGGAACCAAACTCTTCAAATGATAAATATGTATACCTTCAATGCAGCTTGTACACAAGCATGTGTTTATCTGCTCTTGCTTGCAGAATAGTGTCCAAAACCCGTCTAGCTCATCATAACCGATCGGTTTAACCAGAAAACCAATTCTGTCTGGTTAAAGCTGCATTTTGTTGTAAGGCCGCACACGTTCCTCACACAAATAACAACACACCTGAAATGACTGAATGAATGAAGTTTCCAACACAAGCACAAAAGATTGACTGCCTAACAAATCGAACACACCTCCTCTTAAGGGACATTGACAAGCTCTTCTTTGTTGCAAAGAACGAAAATATTGGTGCGGACAAAAGAGTCAGATACCCTAATAGAAAAATCAAAGAGCCGACCAGGACCGTAGACAGCAACTAAAATGTAAAACACAAAATGCTGCTCCGCCATGATTGATTCTGCATATCCGTGGTTCCAGACTGAAGAATGTTACGAGCTGACTGTTTCTCTGTGACTCATCTCTTATTGAAGTCAATACCAAGTGAAGCAAAAGTGTAGGGTGACATGCGGAAAACACTAGGTGAAGGGTTATTGAGAAAGCTCTGTAAAACATTGATTGTCCAGAAGCTTTGTTGAGAGACATGCAGTTGTTCGATTTTCAGAGACAAATCGGAGATCTGGATGCCAGATGATGCCAAAGTTATAAAAAGTGTAAGAAGAAGAATGCATCTTATAGAACCACAGCTGTCGTCCCTTAATCTGAAATAGATATTAAAATGTCTGAAACACAGGCCTCAAGCTTTCCCACAAAGAGAAATGAAGCATTGTGCTAATATAGTTGAATAAATCTACTCATCTATGTACTGTATTATAGAAATTCACAGTCTTGTCTTACAGTAATGCTTTTCATAAAATTGTGTCCGTACTACAATAAAGTACAGGCATAGTATGTACAGTTGAACTAAAACATGTTTAGACAGTTAATCTCACTTCATTGGATAGAAAAGTATAGCCACCATCACTGTAAGGGGGCTAATTTACAGTAGCGGCTCACTGCAGAACACAACATCCACACTCTTAAAACGAATGTGTTAAATTAACACATCTTGTGTCTAGTTAAGGACAACACACCTAGTGTGTTGTCCTTAATTTAACACATCTCTGTGTTATTTTTGGAACAACACACTTTGTGTTGTTTTAACACATCTTGTGTTGTCCCTTTTATTTTTTATGAACTTAAATTACACATAATGTGTTAAAAACAACACAAAATGTGTTAAATAGTTTAACACAAAGCAATGTGTTAAAATTAACACATCCCAGGGTGTGTTAATTTTAACACATTGCTTTGTGTTAAACTATTTAACACATTATGTGTTAATTTTAACACATTATGTGTCATTTTCTGTTGATTTAGAGTTCATATAAATAAAAGGGACAACACAAGATGTGTTAAAACAACACAAAGTGTGTTGTTCTAAAAATAACATAGAGATGTGTTAAATTAAGGACAACACACTAGATGTGTTGTCCTTAACTAGACACAAGATGTGTTAATTTAACACATTCGTTTTAAGAGTGCAGGGGACGGGATTGCATTGTGATTGATCAGCAGTTTTACCACAAGACATATCAAAAACTTGTTGTTGCGTTACCATTTCCGCATTGAGTCGTAACTAAATTAAGTTATTCTTTTGAACTTTACTTATGACTACAATAAAAGTAATGTCGTTACGGTGAAATGTATTTTTTTGCTATAATGTTTTGGAGTAAAACATTTCAGGTACTACGAGTAATCTTACCACATGCAGTTTAATACCTATGAATACAGTATAAATATGCATAATTATTAACATATATGGCATGTTATTTAGAAATAATTAATAAATTGAATGTTTATCTTGTATGGACTTGTTTTAATGCGGCTTTGCTTACAGCCATTAGAAAACAGATTTCCCTCGCAGAAGGTTTACTTTTCTTACAAATGTGCTAATAATTGATATCAAATAAAATTGTGTTTTTATATACTTGTATAGAAATAGCACTGTAATGAGTGGGATGTATAGCCAACCGGGTCGCAAATAAATCCAGAGTGATATCACGCTGTCGGGAACGTGTCTCTTCTTACCTCCCCTTACCTAACTGTGATCATTACTTACTAAATTATGAATCTTTCTCGACTATATTATAAATCAAATGTAGACTTAAATTGATAAGAGCAAATGTTGGCGACCACAAGTTGCAACTAATTGCAGGCTGCAACAACTCAAATATACTGGTTCATTTGGCGGAGCACAGTATATTAAGTGGGAGGAGTTGGATCTAGATCCAACCTCTCCCCCTGGATGTTGTGTTCTGCAGTGAGGACCATCTCCCAATTTAAGGGATAGTTCACTCAAAAATTTAAATTCTGTTAACATTGACTCACCCTCGTGTTGTGCTGAACCTGTATGAATTCCTTTATTCTGTTGGATACAAAATAAGATATTTTGATTAATGATGGTAAGCAGGCGTTTGATGTACCCATTGATTTCTACAGTAGGAAAAACAAAAAAACGATGGAAGTGAATGGGTACCGTCAACTGTGTGTTTACCATCATTTATCAAAATATCTTATTCTGTATTCAACAGAAGAAAGAACAGCATATCGATTTAGAACAACATGAAGGTGAGTAAATGATAACAGAATTTTTATTTTTGGGGGAACAATCCCTTTAAATTAGCCCCCTTAAAATGACGGTCGGTGACTATACTTTACTGAGCTACACAACACCTATATCATCTAAGACCACCTTGATTTGTTAAAGACCAGCTTGGACTGGCTAGGAAACCAGGCAAATAAAATGAAGGCCAGTTTGTCCATGCCAAGAGAACAGCTAAAACCAGCAAACACCACATTAGTTTGTTTAACCTGTTTTTTTCAACAGGACTATAACTTCTGCACCATATGACCAATGGGTCAATTGACCTGCTAAATTGTACTTGACACTTACTTATAAATCATTATTATAAGCAAATTTTTTGATTTTTTTTAATGTTCTTGCTCAGTAACTGATTTACTTTTTTAACCAAGGTTTGCAGCTTTAATTAAATACCTTTATTGTGTTTCTGTAGCCCAGGGGTGTCCAAACTCGGTTTTGGAGGGCCGGTGTCCTGCAGAATTTAGCTGAAACAACCCTCAACACACCTGCTTGAAACTTTCTAGTCTGCCTAGTAAGACATTTCTGGATTAGTTGTATCAGGAGTGTTTGATTTTGGTTGGAGCAAAACTCTGCAGAGACACCGGCCCTCCAGGAGCAGCACTGAACACCCCTGCTGTATCCCAATTGGTGGAGAATTACATCATAGGCTTGAGCCCAGGGAACAGACATACTTATAAAAATGTTGTTTACACGTCAAATCCACTGTAAGTCATTTTGGATAAAAGCATCCGGCAAATGTGTAAATGTAAATGTAATAAAGACATAACTATGACTTTTTTGAAGGAATCCCTCATACTTCAAAGCTCAATGAAAACAACACTAAGAAGCAATCCTAAATCTTTCAGTGAAGAAAAACATTACAAGTCAAAGAGATAGACTACAAATCTGCTTTTTTATTGGCTTGCAGGTATTGATTGGTGCCTCTGGCAGAGCTAAGGTAAGGTGGCATGTGAGGAAAGCCAACCATGATTAAAATAAACTTAGCAATAACACTCTTTTATATCCCATTTAACTTCCAAACTTGCATTTACCCACTATACCTGTATATGAAGGGTAAGTTTATATCAAATTCCATTACCTGCCGACAGACTCTCTGCTTGTTTTAGTAGCAACAGGAAGTCCACACCTCTAGAAACAGCTACATTGGGGCTTTCCCAAAATGCACACAATGAGACCCCTTCATTCGCCTGGACTGCTGAGCTCTGTGCTTTAACACTATATACAGTAGAGCACACAAGCATTCTAATAAAGACATTTTGGTCCCTGCACGAGCTACATGACACGTCTTTACAGTACATCCTTATACACGCATGGGCCCAAAATGAAAATAAAACATCCGATCGGCCAAACACTGACAGGGGATTAAACGGATCAGGCGCAGGCTCCAGCCCAGGGATGGGCCGGCTCCAAGTGTCAAAGTACCATGGGAGCAGTTCCTATTCCACCCTCATGGACTGACCCGATTGCGATCGCCCTCAACACCCATTTCAAACAAAACTAAAGTGAAACCTATACTCATATTAGGGATTGGTGCCGCCGGGGCTGGCAGGTGGCTAATAGAAACGTTTGAGTCTCCATGGCGCTGGCAGACCGGATGGAAAGTGATTAGTCAAAGCGTGGCCTGGTTCCCTTGCTTTCCCTCTTATCTTGGCTAGTGGATAGTGGGGCTGCTTACCGAGGGCTCCCAGGCCAGCTGCTCTATCCTCTTCACTGTTACTCTGTCACACTTTAACCATGCACACCATATGTACATACTTTTGACTAGTATTGCTTTTACTGCAAATGTATTTTGTTATGAGACTTTGGTATACTTGTGGCCCGAACGCCTCATAATGTATTGCTGTTTTTATACAGTATGCAGTACACATACAGATCTACATCTTTCTTTAAAGGGAGAGGGTCTAAAGCTATTTGATGTATTCCGAATTATAAACACTGTTAAAGAGTTGGATTCCTCATGCTAAACAGAGACAAAGTGGCAAAAAAGCAGTTGGACATATAACACATTTCTGTGTTGAATACACTTCGCCAGTGTATGTACCGAGGGCCACCTTCCGATCTCTCTAATGAAGCCAATATGGTAGTGATATGACTGCAATTCATCGACTGGCCGCTAGAGGCAGGCTCCAAAAGGGAGTCAATTCTAATAGACCCCCATGTTAAAATGGCCAACTTTACAGTAGAAAATAATATGTTTACAGCCTGGTACAAAAAGTGTTTTTGGTCTGTATAGCTAATTTTTCCCTTCATGACTGTGAGGGGGGTGAATTTTTGTACCTCATATGTTTAAATTATATTAAGCTTTAAAGTTCTGCATAATTAAGGGCATGGCCACATGAGTGATGGTTGAACAGCCACTGCCGTCACTAGAGTCGAGCTAGGCGGGCGTGGTTTCAGCAACCAGTCACCTCAGCTTCACCCACCTCCCGCCTCTTTACCCATTTTCGGATATCCGCAAGTGATGTGCGGTGACACGCGGCCAAGATGGCGAAGGCAGGCACCGCCTACTTTAAGCTTAAAAAACGATCTTCAGAAACCTATGGGTGACGTCACGGACACTACGTCCATCTTTTTTACAGTCTATGGTTTGTACAAGTTTCAGAAAGTTTTTTTTTTGAACATGAGAGATTCCTATGTAACAATCTTGCTTTATTTCTTTTACTGGCAATTTCAGTGCTGGAAGTCCAGTGGAAGTCCTTATATGGGCACTTTAACCGGAATAGCGCACACACCAACCAAGAGCTGACACGAAATTAACAAACATGTTTTTTTGTGAGTAAAATATAAGCTTATTCAGCTTCCCAAAGAACCCAGCATAAAGGAAACAATGGATATAGTTTGTTTATCTGGGGTAGCAGCGGATTTGTGCAAGTGTGTTTGTTTAAAGCTGGATTTTTTTTAATGGGCCGGCCTTGAGTCGCGTAAGTGCATAGAATGTAAATGACATGAACGTGTAGTGAATCATACTGTAAGTTGTCCAGAGATAGTGGTATAATATTGTGTGTGAGTTGTTTGCTCGTGACTCGCTCCGCCTGCGGTACGCCTCCAGGGACTCAGGAAAGTATCAGTATAGAAGATCAGTCTGTTATAAATCTGATAAAAACTAAAGACTATTCAGAGATATATAGGATGCAATACTACTCTATGGGTACTCAAGATGAACATGAGATTAACAGAAACCCTTTATGTGACCTTTAACTAAAAAAGAAAAATTTGTTTATGCTTGGCCACCAGTGGCATCCTTATGCTGTCATCACAGAAGTTAAGGGTGGTTTTGTTGTAATACATTTTAATTCCTCAGCCCATAACTCTGAAGCCGCTGTCATCATCTGCCTCCCAAATTTGTTTGGGTCTAAACAAACAGCAGAACAATTCCTCCATGTTTACAAAGTTTATTTGTTTCTAAAGGAATACCTCACACTTCCCTTTCAAACATCATATATGTCTCAAACATAGTTTTTTTTCATCCACAGACTGCTGAGAAAGAAGCACAAACTCTCTGAAAACAACACTAAGAAGCACTTCAAAATCTTCCATTGAAGAAAGACATTAAAAGCCAAAGAGCTAGACTACACATCTGCATTTGTATTGGCTTGCAGGTGTCTTGGTTATGTTTTGATACATTTTAATTCCTAAGTGCGTAACCCTGGAACCACTGTCATCATCTGCCCCCCAAAAATCTGTTCTGGTCTAAACAAATAGCGAAACAATTCCTCTCAGACAGAGGATGTGTATAAATGCACATCATCATGTAAACAGCACTTTGCTTCTCAGTAGCGAAGCGCAGCTTGACTGCCGTGTGGCAGTATGCAGTGTTTGATCCTGTTTGACCTCCCTTTTCCTGCTTCCTGAACGTCCTGTGAAGCCACTTCCCTTCCAGGTAAAACAGAAGAGACCATCTGGCTTTCTTCATGCGGGGTTATTCCGGGGATCTCACCTTCCTGTAACCCAAATACAACCTCTTATATACGTGTTTTACAACAAGCTCATCTCGAATTCCCCCTTTCTAAGTACAAAGAGTGTGTGGTGGGGTGTCATCAAGGTTTCGACACTGTAGTATGCAAGAGTACAGCAATATTTTAAGCAGAGCAGCTCTTATGTAGAGCTATAATGGAGTTGCTAGGCAACAAGCATCATCTACCTTCCTACACATGGGCACAAAAATTAGTGCAGCGCACCCACACAATCCCTTCAAAAATCCTACTTTCAAAACAAAACACATTTTGCTTATTTTCCCATGAACAATCTGCAGCATACTACCAAACAAACCATCCACAACACACGTACATTATAATAGCACATTAGCATGCACACAGGTATCGTGCCATTCGGTTCTCGAGTGGCTGTAAGTGTTAATTCAAAGTAGTGTCTCCTCAAGGGATATGCAGCCCACAGGTAGGATGCCTCTTCTCATGCACTGATAGCTAATCTATTTCCCACAACACTGCTGCCGTGGATAGAGAAGCCGCATTGATCATTCCCAAATTACCAAGCTGTAGAGCCAGCATGCATCAGAGCTATCGTGCTTTTTTCCAGTGCTCTATCTCTGCGTAAGCCAGGGCATTAAAGACTGTGTGGGTTTGCCAAGAAGGCCAGATTTCTGTGTAGGCTAGCACTATGGCTTCAGTGTTTATGCAGTTAAAAGCTCACAGTGGTGTGAATCATTCAGTTTGCCTGCCTTTGCCATGATTTCTTTAAAAAGGCCATGTTAAATGTAGCAGCCACGCGT
The DNA here is from genome assembly GCF_030506205.2 of Paramisgurnus dabryanus. NCBI lineage: Eukaryota > Metazoa > Chordata > Actinopteri > Cypriniformes > Cobitidae > Paramisgurnus > Paramisgurnus dabryanus. Next base: position 31,214,527 of record NC_133339.1, read on the forward strand.
AATGTAAATCTGCCTAAAATGGTTACGGTTACAATGTTTACAAAAACTACAGAGTGTCATGCATGTTTTTCAAGCAGCAAAAAATGCAATGATCACTTTCTAACAGTACACAAAAAGTGCCCCATACCAAATGACTGACGTGCACTTACAACGCAAGTCATTTGTAATTGACTATGTGGCAGGCCCATCACATAACACACCGCAAACAGAGACAAATACAACATCCCGTCCTAGGAAACCCACCATGTTTTGCTACAGAAGAGCACATCTGCTCCACATCCACATTTCTGTCCCTCTCATCCACATCCCAGTGTAATATTATCAAGATCAGCTCACACAACAGTGCCAGTATGCTACAGTCACAGAGGAAGTGATAAATAAAGAGAGAGGGTCCATTTTAGATTGTGAGCTCCGGCCAGAGACACAGTATTAAAAACTCACACAGAGGCTGTATTGTTATATGACTTGGTAGCGGAAGCCAGGAGGATCTCAGTGGCCCTGCCAGCGTGAAGTCATTTACTATAAATAAAGCCTGAAGTCCTCAAACTGACACAGCGGACCATCTTTTCATTATTCTCAAATCGCATCAGTTTTTCTGAACAACGTTTTGAAGGTGGTCTCTTCAGAAAGTCAGTAATTAAGTAAACAACTAAGTAAAATATGAGCCATTGGACCTTATTAAATAGGAATATCTTACATAAGCAGTATCAGATTTCACCGGTTATTGATTATAAATACTTTAAATAAACATTTTAGTGTTGCACTTAGCTTGGGTCGTGTCTCTCTATCTCTCTTTCTTTCTATCTCTGTCCCTCTCGGTCTCGCGCTCGCTGTGTGCTTGAACATAGTGTGTGTGTGTGTGTGTGTGTGTGCGTGTGTGTGTGTAAAGAGGAGCCATGGGAGAATGCAGCACAATTCAGGCCATTACTTGGCACAGACTCTTAACTCTCAGCTCTGCTCAGTGGTTTCCATAATCTCTGTCTCCCACTTTAACCTCCCACAGCACATTGCCAGGAGTCTCTCTTTCTCTTTCTCTCTCTCTCCATAAACATGCCAGACACAAAGACACCAAATGCACCTTGTGCCCATCATCACATTATCATTACAGAAGTACTTTTAAAGAATGCAAATAGGTCTCTAGGAGGATAAGCACCTAATATAATAATGCACCGGTCTATACAAATTTAACTTATTGCATACATGTTTGGAAAGCATATCTTACAACTAAGGGCGCACTCATATTAGGGCTAACCCAACCAAACTGTGCCCGGGTGCGATTGTCCCCCCTGACTTCCTCAGAAGCACGCACTCACAATGTACTTTGTATGCATTGATCGGAGCCCGGTCACGCTTTCGTCATTAGGATACAATTGTTTTGATGAAAACTGGAAGTGCTCTATTAACACTGGAGCTCATAATAATGTTAAATCTGTGTTTGTGCGCGGTGACACACAGCACTCATCATATTGCTGTGCGCGTCAGAAGGTTTTTACGAAAGCAGATGAAGGTGAGTGGTCACGCAATTGATGTCTCTCCTTTTAAACCGGGATCTGGTGCAATTTGCGAACACACTGGGTGTTCTGCGCCTGAGCCTAAAGGGGGCCGCACACCGGACGCGCAGCTCGGCGCCGCGACGCGTCTAGGACAACTCGGAGGTATCGTACACCAGAAGTGCACATTAAATAGCGCGAACTTAGTCAGATGGCGTCTACCTTAAAAGGCAAAATATATGTTAGCAGCCAATGTTAATCGCGGACAAATATGATGTCATTTAATGTTTAACTATGTGAGTGGCGCTCTTTGGCGTGACAGGGATAAGAGCAACTTTCTAAGTCGTAGCTGGGTGCTGCGGACCGGCGCCACCTATCGACGCCAATGTGCGTATACTCATAGAAAACAATGTGTTCAAGTTGTTTTAGAACGGCGCGGCACTGTGCGGTCGTGAACTGCACACACTGTGCAACCCCCTTAAGTGAAAAGCCTGAGCACACCTCTCCATATAGAATAGTGTGAGTGTGCACTAATACCTCAAAAATTGACATTATACTGTATAATGTGGATCTATAGTGGTACTTTATATATGTTTACCCTACAATTTTTAAAGTTTACCATTCCAATTGCAGAATCTATTGACAGGGCTGTTGAGAGATTTGGGAACTAAAGGCTCATTTACACCAAGCAGAATAACTGCCATAAAAAAAACTATAGCAATTATATTAGCATCCACATCAACTGACAATAATGATTTTGATTGTCTGCCGTTGTGTTGCATTCAAAAGGATTTTGATTGTCTGTCAATGTTTTACTGTTAATCACCTGTAAAAAAATTATCTATCTGTACTGTAGTCTTGTAAACTAATTATGAGATTAGGAGCATCAAAGTTTCCATCCAACCATTGATTTAACATGAATTTCAATCTTTGATATGGCCTTACCCAGTCAATATTAAAGACATCAATGTTATATTTATAGGTTATGTTACCAAATCCAGTCCAAAGGTAGCATTCCATAAAGCTTTCTTGTCCACTGTTAGCAATGTGCATGACCAACATACTGATATGTTACTACAGATCATCAAGTGTACCTGGACTACCTCTAGAAGGGCTTTTGTGGGTTGTAGATACAAAGAGGGCGGCTTTCAGACAGGATGCAGCAACCAACTCTGGCCACACGTCCCCTCTCATTACACACATTATGAAGACTGAACATCAGGACTCTGTGGAGCGAGAATGAGTGTTGTTTACAGTAAAGGTTAGTGGTACTTTAAAGTGGTCTCTGGGATCTTTATAGTTTGTCCATGATTAAAGCAGTCTAATTAGTGAGGATGGCACAGACGAGTCTGCACAGGCCTGTCACAGGCGCCTACATCCAGATAAATGAAAAACAGAGTGTGACAAGCTCCGGGCCTCTTTCCTCATTTCATTAACAACTTCCTCTTCTACTTCCTCTCCACCGCAAACGCATCTAACATCCAAACATCCAGCTGTTGCTCTTCACTGACTATATAAGAATCACCTTTAAAAACAACAGTCAGTATGTAACTGCAACAATAACCAATCCGAGTGAGGTAAACCTCTTAAAATAAGCATTGTGATTGCATAGGGTGGACGAAAAATCTCTGCATAATAGATTTGTAATACACTTTATTCAGAGGGGAATGCTGATCTAAAGTTATTGCTCAAGCAGGTACACAGATAATATAGAAAGTATGCACTGTGGGTGTATGAATAAGGGTGGTCCTTATTTTTCAACATATTTTTCAACATGCTCTTACACCACCAATATGTTTGAATAAAAAAAAAAAAAATGGGCAACATTTTTCAATATTAATTAATATTTAAAGGTTGCTCAAGACCTTTGAAGTTTAACACATTCGCGTATTATGTGATACTTTGTGCTAGCATACTTTGTGTTTAATAATATATACTTATGGCAGCAATGGACTTATTTGACCATGCTCCATTCAATTAAAACTCCTGTTTTAGTTGGGATATGTCTTTCAAAGCAAGAAAGCTTCAATGTGAATTAAATATTTGTATGATTTTGACAGTAGTAGAAACAGCTAAACCATATCGGTGTGTAAAAGCAATTTAAATCAGCCGATTGTTCAAAAACCGCCAATGATCAGGGCATATTATATCCTGGCAATCAAAAAGGGCGCATCAAAACTCACAATGATTGATTATTTTGAATTGGGCTACAATGACAACACACAATCTCACGAATTTCCGTGGGATAGTCACGGAATTTTTTGCTAATTTTTCCGTGGCATTCTCACGGATCTCCGCATTTTTCCGTGGCCCTGCTACGGACTGTCTTTTTCCGTGGCATTCTCACGGATTGGTTACTCAACTGTTTTGTCCTATTTTCTTACCATTTTTGCTTCGGTTTAGGGTTAGATTTACATGAAATGACAACCCTACCCAAACCCAACTCTAACTCCAATGCCAGGTGACAATTGTTTAAAGTTTAGAAAATATAAAAGAATAAATCAGAAAAAATAGTATAAGCCAATAGTTAAAGTGACATACTAATGCAAACACCAAATCTAACCCTAAACCGAAGCAAAAATGGTAAGAAAATAGGAAAAAGCAGTTGAGTAACCAATCCGTGAGAATGCCACGGAAAAAGACAGTCCGTAGCAGGGCCACGGAAAAATGCGGAGATCCGTGAGAATGCCACGGAAAAATGAGCAAAAAATTCCTAGACTATCCCACGGAACTTTGTGAGATCAGGTTGTCTAGAATTCACAACAATACTTTGAAATAAGAAGTAAATAGCAAAGGTGATGTACAACTTGAAATTAATATTTGGTCTAGAAGCCTAATTTTGGTCTTGTTTTAAAGAAGACACTTTAAAGTTTTTTTTACAGAAGTGTCTGGAGGTGAAAATAATTTTTTTATAGCAGTTTACATTTATTTGTAATAAATAAAAATGCAATATAGTATTATTTTTAATACATAAAATTATCAAAAAACTGAGGTTTGTGTTGGTTTTCTGCATACTCTTGTCACAAATGAATAAATTACAGTTACTGCATTATTATTACTGCTAAAAGGTTTTGAAATATGAAAACTACATTCTTAGACCTTTCCAACCACATATAGTTTGTCCTGATAGATTAACATTTACATGAAAAATATTGAAGTAAACTTAGGCCAGTTAACGGGTTAAATAATCGTATCAGAACAGACATTTTGCATCAGTGCATCCCTAACACATAAGTTAACATATATACTTTTTATGCAAAAATATGTTCGATTGTAGAAGTAAAATTGGTTTTGCATTATGAGCAATAAAACTGTTTCATAAGTGACATTAAAACTAAGCCAGAGTCATAATCAGAGACTTAAAAAACAGCAAGATGTAATTCAGCAGCCAGTGACCGTTAAAGGTTAATCCCTTTGTCTGACGCATACGTGCATAGAGTAAATGAATAAAAATCTGTTGCAGACAGAACCAAACATCACATCCTATCTGTCCGCGGCTATCTAAGGGATTATGTAACTGATAGAGGGGCTCAATCCAAAGCATTCCTATGCAGCTGAGGCTAAAAAACAGCAGGTGGATGCAATGACAGGACTGGCTGGCCTCTGGAGGGTTTCTGTTCAGTAGCCTTGTAGCGAGGAAACCATTAGCATGTGAATGTGAGGGTCCAAAAGCCTTATGCTCCAGCTCAGAGATTTGGGTGGGCCCTGGGCTTCTTCCATCATGCTAACTTCTGCCATATTGTTTGTGTTGTGATCTGCCCCTCAGAGGAGAACATCTCATATGCAGCTGCTGTCTCACACGCAGTCAGGGTCTTCTAGGGTCAACGGCTCGCTACATTTCAGACTTCTGAGCTGATACTGTGAATATATGTGTCTGAATATGCACGTAAACACTGCTTTGAGTTATTAACTACACTAGTAATAATGATAGTGACTGCCATTTTTTAAATAAGGTGATATTTCTATTGCACAAGCCGTGAAATCAGAGCCTGCCTTTGCAAAGGCTCCATTTCTGATCAAACCACATTAGTAAATTATTCATGTATGTGTGGGGGGTGGACGTGGTGTGTTTTTGAACACAAAAGTGTACGATGTGTTTGTGAGTTACCCTCTGACTAGAGGTTATCTTTGTGTCTTAACCCTATATGCTACTAAAGGAGGCAGTTTCCATGGTTACAAAACAGCTTATAAGATTTAATGTTGTTGTTTTAAATCTGGAATTTTGCAATGTTAAACCAAATGTCGGTAAAAGTACCGAAATATTTCTTGTTTGCCTGAAGCACTAACATAAACAGACTTTAATTCTTTTGACCCTATACCTGAGGTGTTTGGTATAAAAAAAAACATTAGTGTTAAATGGAAGAAATTGTGCTAATTTCCGACCTTGATATATTTGTCTGAGCTTCTCTATGATAGCGGTGGGAATATAGAGTTTCCTTTCCATTTCCAGTAAAGGGCTCGTTATAGTTGTGCGTAGGTCCTATGGCGTAGCCGCGACGGCGTAGGTTCCGCGTCGGTTTTCATTTATACTTTTGCGTCGTCGTCCGCGTCAACGTGCAAACACACGCGCAGACGGCTGGTAGGCAGTAACCACGCGTGTAACCACAGTAGCAGCAAAAGTCGTCACAGAAGAAGAACCTAAGCAAGTTAACCCACAACCGAAGAAGAAATAGCAGCTTGTTGTGTATAATTTGAGAAGACCAGCAATGATGGAAGTAAATAGACAGCGACTTTGAGTCGAGTTTGAGTTAAATCACTCCTCAACTTGGCTCATCTTTGTTTTCACCGTCTCAAACGGAAATACCTATGACGCAGTTTTTTTTTACCTGACGGGAGGGGTTCTGGTGGACCAATCACAGCGCTTGCGGTCCGCGTAGAGCCGACGCGCTGTTAGAAATTTTGTGAGGTGCGCGTCAGGCTACGCAGAGCTACGCACAGGCTACGGATAGTACCTACGGCTTTTGGACCTACGCACGACTATAAATCGCCCTTATGACCTACGCTCGACTATAAATCGGGCTTAACAAGTGTTCTTAAAGGGATGCATGCTTTTTCCCATGATCTTAGTTAGATAATTTGTAACCTTTACAATCAACAACTATCATCTTCTTTACAAGTTAAAAAAAACTGCCTGCATAACCACAACATAAGCTTAATAGCATCTCTGCCATTCTGGCTCCACCGTCTGATTAGGCAAAATGCCATCCCCGGTGAGTTTGCCTTTATGGAAGCAGAAATCAAGAATAGCTCCATCATAATAGCATAAGAAAAATGGAAAATGGATTGGAACAACACCACATAGGCTTTCAGACAGCAGCGGATGATAATTTCAATGTTTCCTCTATCCTTAAACAACAATTCAGCTGAAAAAAACAAACTGGACCGATCTGCCAACTGCTGGAAACACACACTGCCTCAATTAATGTAACTACAGAAGAGTATCTCAATTAGACACATACAAATGACACAAACACAATAACCACATTAGAAATCTCCACTTGTCCTCTTCAATAATATTTTTTAATGTTAGATCTTGCTGATCCTGCCCAGAGCAGCATATATTTGGTATCCTAGCAACTGTATTTCAGTGTCAAGGTTATCGGGCATGCTTGTACTACGACTACGTTTTAATCAAATTACTTTAAAATAGTGTTCACATAATAATATCAGTTCATATCTACAACTCCAAGGATGAAAGGCAAGCAATCAAAAGGCATAAAAGGGAAACATAGTGAGGACAAAATAGTAAAGGCCATGACCTTTACCATGATGTCCATATGACTCCAACAAGAAGTTAAACAGGACATCAATAGAGCCTATCCATCAAATGCAATTACATCATTCTCTATTCCTTCATCCTCAATTAAAAGATCTCAATCAGGACTGATGATGACATTGGAAGTCCCACATGCCATAAAGAGGAAATTACCCAAAAAAGCCAAGAAAAATTTGAAGCCTGAATTAGACGAATGAAAGAGGAAGTGATGTAATGCAACAACGAATACACTACATGAGATCTGCTCAGTTTTTGCTGGCCACGGGTCGTAATGATTGAGCATTACGATATATTAAGTATTTGTGTAAATTGCACAGATGTTTTAAATGAATAAAGTGTTACTGTAGCTCAGTTCATATAGCATTGCATTAGCAACTTCATGATTGTACGTTTGTGGGAAAACACACACTGATATAAATGTATACTTTGAATGTACAGGAAGTTGCTTTGGATTCCTAAGTGCCAAATTAACTTTCACGAAATTTGATTTAAAACTATATGTATTTGTATATGTAGTCAGTGGCGCCCGGTGACTTCTTTATCGAGGGCGCACAATGCAAAGCTCGTCACAACATATGTATTTAGCCCGTCATTTCATGTTTTTAGCCCGCGCTCATCATTTTTGGGAACATGAGCGTCTCTTTTATCATAAGCCCTTTCGACGCGTGTGCAGCAGACACGTATTTTGACATGACACATGATGCACATTATTCATATGACACTACAAACACATATTTTGATTTTACGAGCCACACACATGACACTTCGAACACATATTTTGAATTTGCGCCCCTCTGAGAAGTCACCGGCCACCACATTGTATTTATTTCTGTAGCTCAACAGGTAAAGAGTGGTATTAGCAAAGCATAGGTGATGGGATTGATTTCTAGGAAACACATGATTGCATAGTTTAAATGTCCCTTACATTATATACCGTACACCGTAAAATGGTCAAATAATGGTACCTAGCAGTCACTAAGGGGGCGGTGCTGGTACCCTTTCAGAAAGTACCCCTTTTCACCAAAAAGAGTGCATATTAGTACCTCACAGATACACACTGATGTATATAAATCTGGACCTAAATGGTACATGTTAGGACCTTTATAAAGGGTACTGCCCCGGGGACAGCTATGGGACAGGTTTGGACCATTGATTTTCAAATAATGTGTGATAAAAGCTTAGAAAAAATATAAATCTCTGTTTTTATTACTTCATTATAAGAAGTCATACAGTACAGTGGTTTTAGAGCATTCAACACTCAGGAGGTCGGATGGTCAACGTGTGACCTCAAAAGATCTGAACTACCATTCAGCCCACATTTGCCCTCTCTGCACTTTCTCTAATGGGGGCTAGGGAGTCTTTTGTCATTTCTGATGGAGGCAGGAGATGCAGCAGGGCCACAGGGAGCACAAAATGGCTCCAGTGTGGTGAGACAGCTGCCAGTGATCACAGAAAACAGTGACCCATCCAGAGGAGGCATCTGCACACTTTAGTTTAGATATAGAGTCCGCACAACTTCATAAAATAACTTGTGGTATGATTGTATGTAAACAGAGAAACACCAATCGTCAATATGTCCATATCGTCAATATTCTTCTAAAGACACACGTCGGTTCACATTTGAGAGGTCAGACTTAAATAAGGCCTCCGCTAAACATGTCCAGCTGTTAATGAACCAAAAACATATATTCCTATAAATAGCCATCTGCCACTCTACAGGACATTTTGCACCCATCTGATGACTAACAGTAGCCGCCGGTCAAACACAGGACAGTGGATATGTCAACTAGCAAGAAAATAATCGCTTATGTGCTATAGTAAACTTAGAGAGCGCTTGTGACAGGTTTAGGAAACTCTATGAATAATATAATTGTGTACAAGATACCAAAGATCCAATAGGTAAATAAACAACAGACTGTTTTCCAATCCAATGTAAACTTCAGCCTCATCCAGCTCAGTTTGGAAAGCATGCACAGAAGGTTTATTGTATGTGGACGAAGAGATTATAACAGAAATTATATTGCACATCACGCACAAATAAAAAGCGCTATAGTAAATGACAAGCCTTGACAAAAAAAAACATCACTTTACTCTTATCAAACACATTTGTTTTTCTACCAAAATGAGGACTTTCCATTGACGTCTGTTGTTTTTATACAGAGCTTAAAGGATTAGTCCATTTTCTTAAAAAAAATCAAATAAATTACTCACCACCATGTCATTCAAAATGTTGATGTTTTTCTTTGTTCAGTCGAGAAGACATTATTTTTTTAAGGAAAACATTCCAGGATTTTTCTCATTTTAATGGACTTTAATGGACCCCAACACTTAACAGTTTTAATGCAGTTTAATATTGCAGTTTCAAAGGACTCTAAACGCTCTCAAACGAGGCATAAGGGTCTTAACTAGTGAAATGATTATAATTTTTGACCAGAAAAATAAAATAAATACACTTTTAAACCACAACTTCTTGTCTATCTCCGGTCTTGTGATGCGCCAGAGTGACCTTACATAATTGCGTAGTGACGTAGAAAGGTCACGTGTTACATATATGAAACGCACATTTGCGGACCATTTTAATCAATAACAACAACAACGTCGGAACGGTCCACTTCCTCCACACTTGTAAACACTGGGGCGTAGTTTCGAATACATCATTCATGACCTCTTGAAGTGATGACGTATAGCCTAAGGTCGCGCTGGCGCATCACAGATAGGCGAGAAGTTGTGGTTTAAAAGTGCTTTTTTTTCTTGTCAAAAATGACAATAGTTTCGATAGATAAGACCCTTAAGCCTTGTTTGGGATCGTTTAGAGTCCTTTGAAACTCAGTTGAAAAAAACTGTTAAGTGTTGAGTTAAGTGTTAAGTGTTGGGGTCCATTAAAGTCGATTAAGATGAAAAAAATCATGGAATGTTTTCCTCAAAAAACATAATTTCTTCTCGACTGAAAAAAGAAAGAGATCAACATTTTGGATTACATGGTGGTGAGTAAATTATCTGGATTTTTTTTAAGAAAATGGACTAATCCTTTAAGACAGTGGCGTTTGGATGAGGGGGGTTTGGGGGGCTTAAGCCCCTTACATTTTGTCAAAAGCCCCTAATCTTTAGAGGATTGAAAACGCTTTTATTTCACAAATGTAACAGATTTTATTATTATTACTTCTTATTTGTTTTCCTAGTAAAATTCTGTCTGTTTGCAAAAGATCAGCATGTATTTTATGCATAATTTATTCTTTTAAAAGCAGACATGTCGTTGTTAAACAATACAGTATCTGATCCAGCCTGCAGGTGGCACTGTTGACAACACACATCAATTTTTTGTCATTCATATTTGCTTTCATTTTAAGCATTTTTTCTCAAAGGGACCGTTAGCAGTTTTGGCAACACGGCCAACACCTGATATCAAACCCAGAATCAACCATTTAAGCCAAAACCTGGTAAACTTCTCCGTAGCCAAGGTATAACTGTGCTGTAGCGATTTGGATGACACCACAATGGCTATAATAGCATGAAATGAAAGTATCTATTCTTCCCAATATGTGTTGGGTTTCATTGTGGTTTCACTTTTGTTCTTCTTGGCTCGTGATAAACTAAACGGCTTGCTGGCTCTCACAGTCACATCACAAGCTTCAAAGACTTCTGAGTCTTTGAAGGTAAAGAGGACACTCGGTCCTGAAAGACCAGGCAGGTGGGGTTCTTTAGTCTAGCGATCCACTGATCTGAGCTTCTCCATTTCTCCGGGTCATTCATGTTGAACTGGATCCAGCGTTAGTATAATCAGATTAAACAGGCAAGTAACTTGCTATTATATTGCTCATAGTATTCTCCTTTGGGCAAAGACAAGGAAAGGTATGAAAGGGAGAAAGAAAGAGATGCTTATCTCATGTCTTCACACAGCAAAGATCAATTGTCAAACAACAAGCTTAGATGCTGCTTTAAAACCCACATTACTCCTTTAAGGGAAATGTAATACTGACCGAATTTTCAGTGTACACGTTTAACATCCTATTTGACTAGCAATCCATACATATTTTAAAAGTTTACTACTTCTGTACGACACCCAGGACACACACTTGCACAGCATCTTCAGCATTTCTCATCTGTCAGTCAGAGTCCATCTGTGTTATGCTGACGTCTCGGGCACACAGTGTACTAATCATGGAAGATAAAGAGAGCACATTAACATAGCATGTGTCAACAGCACAGCTACAGAATAAACCATGTGGGCAGCCATGCTTAACACCTCTTTAGGTCTTTTCCTTAAACCACCTCATCACGACTCTCCTTTCCTTAGAGAAACATCTTCTTGGCCAGCTCGGCTGGATTCTGCATATCTGAATCTGTCTTGCAGGGTTTGCAATCAATGTGAATGCTGGAGACTGATCCATTCTGATAAGAGTGAAACTTCTGTGCTTAACATATAACTAGAGGAATCGCAAAGTATAAATATCAGCACCTTTTGTGTGCCGACCGCAGCCTAGTTATTTTCTCTCCATATCTCTCTCTCTCAGTGTGTGTTCCTCCAAGGTAAAAGCAAAACCTGTGGTTTTCAAGAAGTATCCTCATCATTGTTAATGCCAGGTGTGACAGTAATAGCCAGCAGTCGACTCTCTTATACAGAACACACTGCAATAATGAGCCAAAAATCTGTGACAGAGAGGATGTCGAGACAGACTCTGAACACTACTGTCTGGAAAGCTCAATATCAGTGACAGGTGGACAAAACTACAAGCGTATCAACAGCTTTTCCCCTCTGCTCCGCTCTATTTTCGATCATTCTTTATCTATCTCGGCTGTCTGTATGCTGTACATTGGCCAGGTAAACACCATATTTCCTCACCATGAGATGGTTTTCTAGGATCCAAACCAGGACAGCAATCTATTTAACTCTTCATATAAATTGAGCCTCTCCATGCGAGTGCTCGCTGTATTCGCCTTGGTTAAGACCTGCAGTATTTCAGGCCAGCTTAGAGCTGCAAGATATTGGTGTCGCACTGTAGAGGATGGTGCACCTGATGTGATCTATAAAGGGCAGCTGAGAATTACTATAAAAAATGTTACTTAAGCACTTCAGTTGGAAAGCACAATGCCATCGGTGTTCACAGAGTTTACCTCAGCTTTCTTGCCTTTGGTGGCAAATCTAAACTTCAAAACTTTCAAAACTAAAATGCTCTTCTGTAATAAAGGCTTAAGCCGATAGGTACATCTGCCTTTGAGATCTCTCTAGTATGGGGAATTTCCGGTTAAATGTTAGTTGTGCCTAAAATTAAACTGTCCCCTGCATGCCAGACTATTTAAACATCTTTTCTAAACAACTGCCACAGGTCGCAACCACTTACCACTCTCATCCAAAATTATCAGCATGGTGAAAAAGCAAATAAGATTGTTTGGGGAATGACGGACACAAACAAGCAAGGGGTGGTGGGCCAAGTAAACAAATATCTTCAACGAAACAGTCTGGATGCTCTTACCAGAAAACCAGGCCCAGACAGAGACAAGCCACACTGTAAAGACATATAGACTTAAAATAGATTAAGACTTAGACTTCCATTTAGACTCAATGCACAACATAATACAAAAAACACAACAAAAGCAAATGCTTTGCAGATTTAAACTGCATTCAGTTCACAGTATTGCAGCCGTTTGGGTTAAATGCATTTTGAAAACATGCTACACTACATCTAATTGTGGCCACATGTTTAAAAGTTGGATTTTTCTTGAGAACCAAATGGTTTTGCAGTAAATAACTAAATAGGTTCAGAATGTAGATCAAGAGAAAAGTTAAAGTAATGCGCTTGATGGTTTAGGATATCTGTGCAGGAATGTCACAGAGAACTGATGATAATACAGGGAGTCGTATAAAGAGAACACAGCTTACTGGGGGAGACAGAAAAACAGACAGAAGGTGGAAAACACAATAAGATAAAATGTTGACAAATGAAAAATAACATATGGCAAGGGTCTTGAGTTTTTTTAAGTTAAACATTTTCTTTATTTTATGAAGGAATCATTTTAAGAAGTCTTTATTTTTGACTATGGGACCTAGATTGTTCATCACACCAGCCTTGACAAGGGGGGCAGTTACTGCTTAATTTCCTATGTCTTGAGTGTTATTCGCCCTATTAAGGTTACCTATATGATGACACAGCCTTGATAATGCATGTTTTTACACTGCGTAAGCTTTGAATCCTTTAGAAATGTTTCCATGGTGCTACAGCTGTGACTTTTTGTGTCTATTTGTTAGCTGAAACATTTCATGGCCTTTCATGTCATTTTAATTTTAGTAGGAACAAAAAAATGCTGTAAGATGCTAACAGTGGAGAAAAAACTGTAAAAAGCTATATGCTTAGCTGGTGGGATCAGTTCTCTTATGATTATAAAACATGAACATATTGCCAAAATACTTTTAACTTGTATATTAATAAAGTATACTTATTATCCCATGAGGGCAGTTGTCTTGGGCTCACAGTAGGGCTGCACAATTTTGACAAAAACATAATTGATTCAAGTTAATATTGTAATGGCGATTATTCTTGACGATTAATAGATTTTACTTTGAAGTTTTGAAATGTTTTATAACTTTCTGTAAAGCAGCTACATTGTAAATTCTAAACATCCAAAACTAAATAAAAGCCTATAATGTAAATAACAAATAATTATGGGAGCTATGTTGTTAGTAAAAAATCTATCAAATAAAATCCAAGCACAAACAGTACATGACAATTATAATAAAAATCGGTAACACTTTACAATAAGGTTCATTAGTTAACATTAGTTAGCTCATTAGTAAACATGAACTAATAATGAACTGCACTTATACAGCATTTATTCATCTTTGTTAATATTCATTTCAACTATTACTAATACTTTATTAAAATCTTGTTAACATTAGTTAATGCACTCTGAACTAACATGAACAAACAATTAAAGCTTCAATTTTTATTAACTAACATTAACAAAGATGAATTAATAATGTAACAAATGTATTGCTCATGGTTTGTTCAAGTTGGTTAATATATAAACTACTGTTAACTAATGAACCTTATTGTAAAGTGTTACCTAAAAATCTTTAATGCCCATAGATGCACCATATCAAAAGGGGCACCATATTTTAAGGGGGTAAAAGTGCATTGTGTTTACCTTATCTATCTAAAATCATTTATTCACCTGCCTGTCAATTCTTTTTACAATTCACATACATCTGTAATGAATCCATCTTTTCTTCTAGTAAAATAAGGCTTTTATACTAATTTTTTAGTATAAAAGAAATCGTCGTCGTCGTCGTCGTCGTTGTGTGTGATTAGTACATGACAGTTCTAAATAAGCAATGTTGCACTGCATTTACAAAAATGACTGTCTGACTGACTTCATAGACATAATATGATATCTCATTGATTTGCCTTTTTGGTGGTCAATCAAATCATTATTCTGCAACATACAGAACGAACATAACTATTAACATAATTTATGTTTTTGATGTGTGGTAAGATGATTCCCTGTCCCATTTTATATCTTATTTTGTTCAGTATTTTAGTAAGCCACTTTCCACATGTTTAAAGGGGTCATATGATGCAATTTTTAATTTTGGAGTGTTAAAAGCAGTTTGTGCATATAGAAGATCTGTAAAGTCGCAAAGATTGTATGAGCAATGAAAGAAGGCGTATCTGGATAGCTAAGATTTGTAAAATCAACGCATTTCAGAAAGATGGGGCATACAGGAGCATCAATAGTGTATGATATGTGGAAAATAATTTGTTTTTGAAACTTAAACCACATGAACACATTGCATTACACCAAATACACCAATTTTTTTTGACCAACTTCATATGACACCTTAAAATTCTTTATTCAGCAAGCCCCTTTTCTTTATGCAGCAGCTGGATAATATCATCCTGAAATGCACATTAGCAGAGCTTGGCTTGTTATCTGCTATCTGTCAGAATTATTTCAAAATACCGACACTCCGTTTCCATTACAGAGCAGTTGACAAATGTCAGCAAAGCGCCAACACTGCAGGTCTCCCAGCGCAAGGAACCCATCCATCAACAATCATAAATTCCATTAGTTGACAGTATAAGTATGGAAACTTTAAGCTATTGTCCTAATGAAAGTAGCCACTTAATGGCAATTTTGTTGGGAACGTTCCAGTGAGATGGGGACAAAAAATGTCCAATGCCAAACAGAAAGCAGAACCGAATGAAAACGGCCACTCAGCGTTTATAAGACGTCTTTCTGATCACCGGTTCCCTAAACTAAAGTAACCACTTTACCTTGATCACTCATATCTTTGGACCAAAGAAAATCCAAAAATGTAAAGAATCTCTCTCATCCAGGTCAATGAACTCAAGTGTTTAATTCCTTAAAAGCAATTGTCGCGTGAGCAGGTACAAAAGCTTTTGTGTAAAGATGAAATCATTTCTAAACTGGGGAGGCCTGCGGCGCCACTTGTTAGCTTATAATTTTGTCTCTCTCATTTTTACCCCTGCAGATTTGCCCAAATGCATACAGTAATTGTGATGCACACCATCTGGAGGCGACTCCTGCAGCGATTTGTAATGCGGCTAAATGCCAGGGAATCTCCACTGTACAAAACATATGAAGCCACGTGATCATAACATGATTTGTTTAAGGTAAAGCACATGTTAATGCATGTTAATGAACACGTTTTGCATTGTAAACAACAAAGTAGCAGGTCTGTTTAATGGCATTCGATTTGGAGCAGTATGACAGAAGCAGGCACGGTCTAACACAAACAAAGTTAAGACTGGCTCTGGCCAAGTAATTAAAATGATTTGCTAGCAGGCAACTATTGATTACTGCAACACAATGCATTGTTTGAATAAAAGTGAAAGAATAACAGTCCGGCCCATGCTGTTCTGATACACATGATTCTTATGAAAGGCCCTGCTTTGAGTTAAAGTCTGCTATAAAAAACATGTCAGGACCTACAAAACTTCCAACAACTTTCATCGTTGAGTTATTTGGGATATTAAAAGTTTTGCTTTTCTCCAGAACTCCATATGTAAAATATTACTCACATCATGCCACTAAATGAAAATAGGAGGAACAAATTCACATCTTTATATTTCTGTGACCAATCCGGTTTTAAATACAGAGATTGACGCATGACACCAATCATAATTACACACAGTCACAAAAATACAGCAAACTAGTTTTACAATCCAAAGTGATTCTGTAGCAAAGTGAACCTATATCTTAATTGGTAGGGCATTGCGTTAACAGCACAAAGGTCATGGGTTCGATCCCACGGAAGAAGACAATTAAAAACATCTATAGATTGAATCCATTGTAAATCACTTTGTATAGGTGTCTGGCAAATGCATCAATGGAGCATACAGTAATAATAATGAGTCATTTCCATTGCCAATAAAAAATGTACATTTTCTCATTACACCTACATAGAAAAAGTTAATTTCAGACCCTTAGCAGTCAAATCATTGGAGCAAGAGAAGGGAGGAAATGAAAAAGATGTTTGATTTCTGTCTCTCACTATAGGCTGCTGTACAATTGATGTACATAAAAATAGGCAACATTTACATAATTTTGACTGCACATTTGTGCATATTTTAGTGCACATTTGAACTTAACACCATACACAAAAATTAAAGCATGCATGCATAGACACACTGTACACTTTCAGACAGAAAACCCTTTATTTCCTTCTAAACTGCAGTGGCAAACTACTCATGTTTACTTTTAATAACCACACACAAATTCAGCTTTTACAGGTTAAAATGCAACATTCAACACGTGGATATTTGCAATTGTGAAAAACTGACTTCCAGAACGGCAGTGCCATTAAACCGCCCTACCCTTGAAACTCTTCCAGGCCCTAATCTTCTCCAGCAGGGAGATTCAAGCTTCTTTCCTTGCTTACACTGGGAACACAAAAAGGTTTTCCACGATCCCCATACTTTTCCTGAATCCGATAGGACTGCATTGTGCTGAACAGGATCAGGGGTCAGAACTTCTGGTCCTTGTTCCCATTTTCCGAGTACGCAGTTGATCAGTGAATATGGAATTTGGCCAATATTTTCATTTGAGGAAACGGCACATTGTAATGACATTAAGGCGGGGGTCTCGCCGAAGAGCAACTGAGAGAGAAGGCTGAGCCCGTGGAGTAGCAGTAATGAGGACTCTGAGGTTTAAGGACTGGCAGGATAGATTAAGACCACTCATCCGTGTAATGAAGTGCTATAACGCTGCATCAGCAAAGCCGACACTCAAACACAGCTGATTAATGGACGTCTGTGAGGTCTAAGGAACACATCTCACCCTTGGAACATCAACCAATAGAAATCCTGAGATTTAGGTATTACACATAGTCCAATATGAACATTTTATGCTATTTTATTTAAATATAATTGTACCCCCCTTGGGGTCCTCCCTTGCCATAACACACCAGACATCCCTGCTGAATGTACCAGTGACCAGTTGCATAAACTGTTAAGACTCTTACAAGTTAGTCATCATTTTTTCTTCAAAACTGATCATAATTGTTGCTATAGTTCTTAAGACACCGGCTATGTTTATACAAAAACTTTATGGTGGTTAGTGGTGGTGAATCATGGTCAACCAGCATGGTCTTCATTATAAAGCTTGTTGACTGAGAAATTCTCACTGGTAAGCAAACACAAGCATTCCATGATGGGGATCGGCACCCAAAACACAACACAAACAAGGCTTTAGAAGGATGAGGATGGTTGTGTGGCATGTGATCTTGTGTGGCGAATAACGCCTTACTAGAGAACCACAATTGAGAATTAAGCTAAAATAAGTGTTAAGTGTTGTAAAAGGGTGGAATTCCCTAATCTCCAGTCAACTCCGATCCACCCTATGCGTTCCAGCTCACAGACTCTGTCAAGTGCAGTCACTTACATTCAACACTGCACTGAGATAACGCACGCTGATAGTCTGATGCTGGGAAGAAGCTAGCAGCACTTTACTAATCATATATTCATGCAGCGCTATCAGTGTGGTTTCTCATCTAGCCGAACAAGGCCATTGACTATCAAAACTCTCTGTGGCCCAAACTGAGCATTCAAGCTGCCAAAACAACCCAGTTAGTAAGTCACAAATAAAGGCCTCAGGGCGGCAATAGATATGAATATAATAAGATTATGTATCAAAAGAAAATGTTATCTGCCATAAACGCCAAGGTAAATTGTAAATGAGTAGGAAAATACATAACAGTTCGGTTCTTGGACTTGAAACATGTTGTTTGTTACTACCGAGCAGAAAAGATGCAATGTCCATCCTTAGACACGGCAGGTGTTATCCAGAGCAGCTCCTGACTAACGTTTCAGTCTGGAGTAACTCTGGCCCATGTGCACAGCTCCATGCAGTACGCATTAAACTTTATCGCATGTGAGGAGTCTCAGTTTGCTAAACGCAGACTCGTCTCAAAGCAGTTCAACAGGAGAGGTGAACCAGACAAAAAACATCCAACGTCAAGCAATTGGCAACTTTTATCTTTAAATATAAGCATTCTCAAGACATTATCACACTGTCACAGTGTGACACCTTTCAACCCAATAACCATCTGCCTGGCTCTCTGCTGCCCTGTTGGACACCATTAACACAGGAGGTGCAGCTTAATTTTTCATCTGTCCTCTGACGCCCCATTCAGACAGAGTGATGCGATCTCATTACTTTCAATGGAAGCTTGGCGACTTCCATCGACATAAGCGAAAGTGACCGTTGGCGACTGTATGGGCATGTCAAGCGATGCAAGAAAGTTAAGAAAAGTTTAAAGGGACATTCCACTTTCTTTGAAAATATGCTAATTGTCCAGCTCCCCTAGAGTTAAACATTTGATTGTTACCGTTTTGGAATCCATTCAGCTGATTTCCGGATCTGGCGCTAGCACCTTTAGCATAGCTTAGCACAATCCATTGAATCTGATTAGACCATTAGCATCTCGATATAAAATAACCAAAGAGTTTGGATATTTTTTTATTTAAAACTTGTCTCTTCTGTAGTGTACTAAGACAGACGGAAAATTTAAAGTTGTGATTTTCTAAGCAGATATGGCTAGAAAGAACTATATTCTCATTCTGCCATAATAATCAAGGACTTTGCTGATGTAACATGGCTGCAGCAGGTGTAGTGATATTACGCACTGCCTGAAAATAGTCCCATGCTATTGACAGTAATCAAGGGACTATTTTCTGCCAGTGTGTAATATCAATACGCCTGCTGCGGCCATGTTACATCAGCAAAGTCACTGATTATTACGCCAGTTTGTATGAGTGATTTTCTGGAGCGACTACCAATAGGAGCAAAGCAGTAGAGTTCGCGTCATCCTTCTTTCATCAGTTATAGGGGTGGACGGTACTCATTTGTTTATGACAAACACATTTAGGGGCTGTATACACTTGGTATTAAGATGTGTTTTCATCAATCGGATCACAAGTGGACGAGAGAGACACATCACGTTTACACCTGGTATTTAAATCTGTCTCTTTTGTCCACTTTCGACCGCTTCTGTCCTGAATACTGTGAGGGGGTGGTCTGTGAGACGGTGGGCGAGTAAACATGCTGCACAAAATTTTGTACGTGTATATGTTAGAGCTTTCTCTGAATTTTCAGGGCAATTGATGAAATAGCAACTTTCACACGCTTTCAAAACGAAACTACGAAGATCAGCCGCTTTAGTTTTATCAATGAAAGGCTAAAATAGCGCTGTTCACCATGTGTTCGCGCCATAAGTAAAAAAAAGACGTAAAACTTGTGTTTAGAACCTCAGATTAGATAAATGGGCGGAGTGAAGGTGGTCGCGTGTGGCTGTTCGAACACATTCAACAAATGTGCATGTTAATGCCAAGTGTAAACAGCCTCTTAGAAACGCCTCATTGAACGAGATGGCCGACACATAGCAAGAAAGTCGTTGGTGGTCTGAATGAGGCTGAGGGACTTGAAATGCAGAGCGCAATGCAAACAGTCATTTGACCAGTGGTCATAATTGGCAATGCAGAATATTATGAAGCCCAATTGTAGCCACATATAGTACTAAAATGTGCAGATACAGATGGTTACATATGAAAAAGTATTTATGATGTCCTTAACTTCATCAGCATCAATATAAGGGGTTAAGTGGTGACCTGATGGGCAGATTTATTTTCAAAGCACTCCAACAATCTAACCTTACAGGGAATAATCGTGTTTAGAAGTCCAACCCCACACTGCATCTAGACACGTGTAACCCTCTACAAGATGTTTTTTTTACTTTTGTCTAGACGATACAAAGTAAGTGGTCCTTTTGCAAACTTCCTACTGATTGTTTTCAATTGAAAACAGATCAAAGGGTCATTTTACTATTCTAGAAACAATAGCAGTAGCATATTTCTTTGAACTTAATTTAAACCAATATGTGCTCCAGGACTTGTGCCAAAATATACTTCTAACAAGTAAAAGGTGGTTGTTAAAGAGCACAAACTTTTTCCCATATGGTTCTTCCCATTTTCCATGGTGAAATAAAACAAAGAAACAACTCTCTGTGAAATATTACTGGAAAATGACAACAGAATTTAAAACAAATGTTCATTGCCGTTTTCAAGTAAGGGCTAATAAAATAGGTCATGGAAAATGTGGTGTTAGCCTTTCTGCTTGAAAGAGATGTAATACACGATCTGAAAACTCATTATTAATAATAAAAGAGAATATACAAAGAAAACAGTTCACACTTGAATCATTTAACACACTGAGAACTAAAATGTGCAAGTTATAATTTATTAAAAGTGTGCTTTAGTGGGAAAATTAATTCACAGACTAGATTGGATTGAAATAACTTGGAGCTGCACTTGAGAGGAAGATTAATGTCAGGACGGGGGGAGTGTCCATTTCCTTAACAGACCGGGTGCCTGGCAGAGAGACACAAGCCTTGCTCCAGTCTATTTTCTGAAGAAGTGATCTAGTGAGCGGAAAAAGGCTCGTTTAAGAAAAAAAAGTCACAACAACCAGAAAAGAGATATTTCCCATGGAGAATGTGTGGGATGCTGTTTTGGGAAAGTATTATGCTCCCTGCATAGACCTAGTTGTTCTTAATATTTGGTGTATTTCACTACAAAACAAAATCTACTTACAGGAGTATCCTTGATAAATAAATATCTCTCGATAATGTCTCAGGCGGTGCTTAAATTTGCAAATTCCAAAGACACCAAACTGTGCAAGAAAAATTTCAATAAATTCTATTTTCTCTTTGCAATGTGAATGAAATGATCTTATGATACATGCATGAATTTTGTGGCATGTTTTATTTATCCCGTGCAGAAGCGTATCTGTCTAATCACTGATGAGCATGTATGCACCAAGATTTCTTGATCTAAAATTCAACTGAAACTATTATCATGGCCAAATCTAGACAGACGGTTCAGAATTGGGTTTGCTGGATATCTGATCTGTACCTAAGCTGTAGCCTGGCAGGAACAGCTTTCAGATGAAGGCATGTGCACAGTCTGTTTGAGTAGAAAGTTGCAATTCTTAACACAGATGCCTCTCGGTCTGCTCACGTCAGCCATCTGGATCTAAAAAACCTTCTCGAAATATCACACCATTCTTAATCTCCAGTAGAATTAGGCTTACTGAGTCACTCTTTAAACCTGTTTATTTTTGCCATTATGATGAGAATGACTCTTGCAGTGGTTATCATCCGAAAATCATACTGATAATCATCTGCACGTGTATCAAAAATGACTAGCAAAAGTATTTCACAAAGAAATAACCAACATGAAATAAGTGCAGGCTTGCAAGGGTACAGCCGAGTAAATATTTGAGAGGTGATGTCTTGGCATATTTTAACGTTACCTGTAAACAAAAGAAAAAAATAGGAAACACTGTCGTGAATTATGAAAAGTACCATTTCAAATTATTTTTATGGCCATAATATGCATGTTTTATGCAATATTCTTTATCTTTAGCGTTGCAGCATTTTAAGCAATGACAAAATACTTTGTCCACTTTCCAGCCTCTCTTTCTCTGTCCACCCACTATTACTGTACCCACGATTCCATTGTGAGGTTACATAACAGCTGTCAGCATTCATACTGCGTTTCTTTTCACACCTCTAGATCTTCACAATGCCACAAGGTTTTATAGACATTTTGCCCTGTATAGTTGTTTTTATCCCCAAACCTTTAATTAGCAAATGTTTATGTGTAGTTGTCTAATACTGTGTTTTGCAACGTACAAAATAACACTTATCTACTTAAGACTACATTATCAAAACTAAATGGTTTGGTATATGCTATAAAGTGTCTGTGATAAGTGTATTTAGTCAGACAGGAGTAACAGAAGATCATGCTGGAGTGAAATAAGCAACAGTTAATGTGCTTAAGAATTCTGCCTTCTCTACCTTCAGTATAATGTGGGTCAGAGCCCCAGATTAAGGTCATGTATTGTAAATGCATCAGGACACCAAGACAAAAACAGGACAATGGATGGGTTGGTTGACAATTTTCATATTAAATACCTGAAATTTGTCCAGCATTTACATGTTTTTTTTTTCAAAATTATACTTTGAAACTGACATATACATTTATATGCAAAAGTTTGGGCACCGCTGACAATTTTCATGATTTTCATTTATAAATATTTGGGTGTTTGGATCAGCAATTTCATTTTGATCTATTAAATAACTGAAGAACACTTCAGGAAATTTAATTTATTGGATTAACAGAAAATCTGCAATATGCATCAAAACGAAATTAGACAGGTGGATAAATTTGGGCACCCTTGTCATTTTGTTGATTTGAATACCAAGAGGCTTGTTCGACTTTATGCGGCGCCGCAAGAACCGACAGCCGGATGACGTCAAAGTACCGTGAGAACGATTAGAGGAATCATACGAAGTTTAATTTAGTCTCGCTCTTGCGGTACTTCAACGTCATCCGGCTGTCGGTTCTTGTGGCGCCGCATAAAGTCGAACAAGCCTAATAACTACTTAGCACTGATTAATTGGAACACAAAATTGGTTTGGTGAGCTCATTAAGCCTTGAACTTCATAGACAGGTGCATCCAATCATGAGAAAAGGTATTTAAGGTGGCCAATTGCAAGGTGTTGTTTTCTTTGACTCTCCTCTGAAGAGTGCCAACATGCAGGCCTCAACTCTCAAATGACCTGAAAACAAAGATTGTTCAAGATTATGGTTTAGGGGAAGGCTACAATAAACTATCACATAGATATAAGCTGTCAGTGTCCACAGTGAGAAACATAGTGAGTTATTGGCAGAGGTGTAAAGTACTCGAGTAAATGTACTTCGTTACTGTACTTAAGTATTTTTTGGGCTACTTTGTACTTGTACTGAGTATAAAAAATATAAGCAACTTTTACTCTCTACTCAATTACATTTTTGATTGGGTATTTGTACTCTTTACTCCACTACATTTGAAATGACACTTAACGTTACTCGCTACATTGTTTATTCGTCAAATAAAAACGAGACGAAAGTGTCAGAGGGTGATGATGGATAGAATCTGTGGTCGCGAGGTTACACGCACACACACACAACTTCATTTGGCGCTGCGCAGAGCAATCGTAGAAATCAAAGTACTGCGAGAGCGAATCAAATGCATATGGAGAAGTCTGGTCTCGCGGTAATTTGATGTCAAACGCTGAATGGCTTGCGTTGAGCCACCGTAGCGGGACATCTGCATGCTGCGTATGTCATAAACTGTAGAGAAAAGTTCGTGTCTGGTCTGAGAGAAGAGATAAAGAGCAAACATATGGATGCATATCACATTTGCTTCAGTCAAGGGACTCTTTGTTAAACTTGTGATGCTACAATCAAAACAAAGTGATGCGCGATTGCAGGAGGGTCATCCCGCAACTGAAAGGCAAGCACAAATGTTTATATACTCTGATGCTAACGTACCTTATCAGCTAACCTGAGCTGGTACATAACTTGATATAACTTACTATATAAGCCAAAATAAACCAGCGAGGTCCTGTTCTGATTGCCCGAGTAACTTAAGTACATTATAAGATTGATAATAAGTGTACAATTCTGTCCTCACATTTAATCAAGTATGCTGTAATGTATTTACTGTAAAGAGGGATGCATGACGGAAGAAATGTAGTGCACTTGTGAGATAGTGGTGTTACGTACTACATGTGTTTACAATTAATCTTTTAAATGAACAACTTCACGTTTTTAATATGCATTATCATATTTCTGTTGGTGTAATTTTAGTTTACTGTAATTTTTTAAATATTAAAATTATATCTTTTTTAGGATAGGCCTATATAAGAATATTTGGTAACACTTTACAATAAGGTTCATTAGTTAACAGTAGTTAATGTATTAACCAACTTGAACAAACCATGAGCAATACATTTGTTACATTATTTCTTCATCTTTGTTAATGTTAGTTAATAAAAATGTAAGCTTTAATTGTTTGTTCATGTTAGTTCAGAGTGCATTAACTAATGTAAACAAGATTTTAATAAAGTATTAGTAATTGTTGAAATTAACATTAACAAAGATGAATAAATGCTGTATAAGTGCAGCTCATTATCAGTTCATGTTAACCAATGTAGCTAACTAATGTTAACTAACGAACCTTATTGTAAAGTGTTACCATATATTTATATCACAAAGTTAGGCTATATATTTTTCAGCATGGCACATTCAAGTACACAATGACACTAGACTAAAATTAAATGGGTTTAAATTAAATTTAATGTAGATTTCTAGACTAAAATCTCATGGTATTTAGTTGAATAAAATTAGACTAAAACTAAATCAATTCAGATGACAAAAATATGACTAAAACTTAATTAAATTTTAGTCAAAAGACTGTGACTATGTTTAATCTGTGTTTGTTCTGCCAGGTCAAAATTTTGAGGTGTTTGATTTTTTTTCTATATTAGGAAATAAAACCTCATAAATAAACTTTCTTAGTTTTCACTGCCCAGACCTACAATGTCTCTTTGTGTTGAGGACTAGCGCATCTTTGAGCCAACATTCAGTACGAGTAAAAATACTTGAGTACTTTTAAATTGGGTTACTTTAATACTTTTACTCAAGTCGTATTTAAATTGGTGACTTGTAACTTGTAGTGGAGTAATTTTTACAGTAAGGAATTTGTACTTTTACTCAAGTATGGCTTTCAGCTACTCTTTACACCTCTGGTTATTGGAAAACCACAGACACAGTTCTTGTTAAGGCCAGTATTGGCAGGCCATGTAAAATATTGGAGGGGCAAAGGCGAAGGATGGTGAGAACGGTCAAAAACAGCCAACAGAACACCTCCAAAGACCTTAAACATCAACTTGCTGCAGATGGTGTCACTGTGCATCGTTCAACAATTCAGCACACTTTGATGCAAAAGAAGCCTATTCTGCACACACACCACAAACAGTCACTCGAGGTATGCAAACGCACATTTGGACAAGCCAGCTTAATTCTGGAATAAGGTGCTGTGGACTGATAAAAACAAAGATTGAGTTATTTGGTCATGACAAGGGGCGTTATGCATGGCAGCAAACAAACACAGCATTTCAAGAAAAACACTTGCTACCCACAGAAAATTTGATGGAGGTTCCATCATGCTGTGGGCCTGTGTGGCCAATGCCGGTACTAGGAATCTGGTAAGATGAGGGCTGCATGGATTCCTCTTAATATCAGCAGATTCTTGAGAATATGTTGAGGAAGTTGAAGTTATGCTGGGGCTGGATATCTCAAGACAACGACCCAAAATACTGCTCAAAATCTACTCTGGCATTTATGCAGAGAAACAGGTACATTTTGATATGTTCTGGAATGGCCATCCCAGTCCCCAGACCTGAATATCATTGAACATCTGGGGGGTGATCTGAAGCGGGCTGTCGATGCTCTGCAACCATCAAACCTAACTGAACTGGAGATGTTTTGTAAGGAGGAATGATCCAAAATATATTCATCCAGAATCCAGACGCTCATTACAGGCTATAGGAAGCATCTAGAGGCTGTTATTTCTGCTAAAGGAGGCTCTACTAAATATTCATGTGA
This sequence comes from Paramisgurnus dabryanus, assembly GCF_030506205.2. Classification (NCBI taxonomy): domain Eukaryota; kingdom Metazoa; phylum Chordata; class Actinopteri; order Cypriniformes; family Cobitidae; genus Paramisgurnus; species Paramisgurnus dabryanus. The sequence goes on from NC_133339.1 coordinate 31,240,803, forward strand.
TTTTTCTGTTGGGGATGCCAAAATTTATACACCTGTCTAATTTCATTATGCATATTGCACATTTTCTGTTAATCCAGTAAACCTCATTTCACTACTGCAATATTACTGTGTCCTTTAGTTATTTGATAGATCAAAATAAACATCCTAATCCAAACACCCAAATATTTATAAATAAAAATCATGCAAATCGTCAGGGGTGCCCAAACTTTTGCATACGACTGTATGTAGCAAATCATACTTTCTATACCAATGCAAAATGGTTGCATTTTTTTCTTTAAAAAAAAGAACACATAAGAGAAATGTACCTACTACACATGCTGACTGAATAATGGATATTTAATATGTTTTAGTATTGAATATAGTATCAAGTGCATTGTCAGTTTTGAAGACAAAATATGTGGAACCAACATCCAATAAAAAAATGATTTATGGAAACTTTTGCAAGAACTAAAGCAGGGGTGCAATGGTAGCTTGTGTCTTAATTACCGGTAACTAGCCATTTAACTCTTTCCCAGCCATTGATGAGTTATATTGTCTTAATTACAGGTAGCTAAGCCATTCCCAACCAAAGATAAATTTGTATGGCAATCCATATTTCTGCTATTAGTTGTAGGTGGCACTATTACCCACCTTATGAATTAATCCAGCATTTATGGATCCAAAAGCAGTAAATAATTCAGATTGGATTTTTGGTTTATTAGAGAACAAAGATATTTTATAAATGTGCAAACATTTGTATTTATGTATAAACAACTACAGTATACTATGTAAAATGTTTTGTAAAATAAAAAATAAAAACATATTCTCATGAAATTTTTCTGTTGTATAACAGTCTGGTTTTTATTTGAGAGTTAGGATACATTATCCAAGAGATTTATGCATTCACAAGTAGCTCTTGGCCACTTTTTAGAAAAAAGCTCTTCAATGGAAAATGGTTGGAGACCACTGAACTAAAGTATCTGTACTTTTGCACAATTTGTTTTCAAGACTGGTCTTGTTAGTTATTTTGGGAAAGCATGTCGACCACATTCCATTTACACTTGTCTTAGATGGTCACACCATCATTGACCAAGCATCCTAGATGTCTAAAATCTCAATGGAGACCTGCTGCAGAGGATGAAAGATCAAAGAGAGAGGAATACATTCCCAGCCACCTGAGCCATTCCCTTCAGCTTCTCTGAACTTATCAATACACAGAATATATATTCGTGTGTGAGAGAGAGAGAGAGAGAGAGAGAGAGAGAGAAAGAAAGAGAGAGAGAGAGAAAGAAAGAGAGAGAGAGAGAGAGAGAGAGAGAGAGAGAGAGAGAGAGAGAGAGAGAGAGAGAGAGAGAGAGAGAGAGAGAGAGAGAGAGAGAGAGAGAGAGAGAGAGAATATACATCTCCTTCAACCACCTGCAACCATCAATTTCAATAGTATTACTTTGGTAATCAGAGAGCCTGCCATAAATCCAGACACTTTTACCCCAGAGCATCCCTTCTCTCACCAGATTTATTTTATTTTAAAACTTTCGACAGGAAACCAGAGTGAGAGAGGCCTCCAACGATTTTTGTTACCTTAGGGACCCCATATGTTTCCTCAGTCAAAATGGCTCAGCTCTAATTGCTGCTGGGATATGCGAACAGGTTGCAGAGGTGGAGAATGGATAACCCATTCCATCACATCTTTATCATTATGTCGAGTCATGCTGTTCCAACAATGTTCAATTCACTTAATCCTCTAATGAAACTAATCGGTTAATTCCCCCCAATAAGATATACGGTATTCCAGATGTTCATCCCGTGGTGAATGCTTGCAGAGAAGATGGAGAATGTGCTGAATATGCAGAAATAAATTGACCAAATGTTGCACAGATATCGTCTGGAAACACTCTCTTATTCACTCTACCAACTGATTTATACACATACTCGCGTCTCATGCAGACCTCATTTCTGCAGCTAAAGAACAGAGAAACGGGTTCATTGAGAAACAAACCCGTCTGTGCTGAATGTCTGCACAATAGACGCACTCCTGCTTAATTCCCCCAAAGTAGCCAACTATCAGTGGGATGCAAAAGTTCAACAAAATCAATGATATTTTGGCTGTGTCTTATTTTTGCCTCTCTGTCTTTCCACCATCTCTCATTCTCTTTCTTTCTTTCTTCCTTTTATTCCTGGCTCACTCAAAGCCATCTGCACCGTAATTCAATCATCACCCTTAGTATTGGAAATAATGATTACTTGGATCAGCTACAGGACTCTAGGCAACTATCTTAATATTGACTGTGAATATGAGCCCTGTCAATGACTTTTTTAGAAAAAAAATTTTTAGAGGATTTTGTAATGTTTGTCTCTAAAAACACCTCACATGATGTACAAATGGAACCACTAATGTTTTAGGCATCATAGCAAAGAATATTTTAAGTGCTTAAGTTATGAACTTTAAATCCTAATGTCCTTGGTTGTACATGCTCAAAGCTAGTTAATGGTATCTGAAAACAAATAATAGTAAGATTTTTGTCAAAACAAATGCAGCTAGTGTATTTCAATCAATTGACCAAAACTTTGTTACAAAGCCCAGCTAGCATCCGGCCCAACCGATCACTGTCAGACATGAGACTGCAGTTGCTGTGACTGGAACTAATTGGCTTCTGGGTAGCTTTGTGTTTCCAATACAGAGGTGGAGCTTGACGTTAACCCTAACAAACACTCTCCCTATGGCTTATCACTTCTTAATACATTGCATGAGCTTTGATGTGTCAACTCATAATAAACACAGTAAATTAACACTATTCATAAAGACACATATTTACCCCAACATTTCAAAATACTTACAATAATCAACCATGTCCATGTCCTGGACAATCCAACCTGGATAATATTTAAATAATAAATCATACCCAGTCAACCATTGCGTTCTGACATAATACCACTTGTATTGTTTAATGACAAAAAGTTGTCATTGTTTACAGCGCACATCTACATGTGCTTTTGTGGCACTAAGCCAAGAAATGAAGCTCACTGGCAGCTCGTTGCTGTTTCTCCTATGTGAGTGTGCAGTGATGTGGATGCACCTCATGCTCACTCACCCCATCATTACAGGGGGCGGTGTTCAGCTGAGCGGGAGCGTGATGCTGCCACACCGGAGAACAGTCAGAGGATAGAAGACGACTGTCGAGACAGAGCCTGGAGCTCAGATGAACGACATCATGGCTGTGGCACACTGCCTCGAGCCCCGAGGGTTATTCTAATCCAGATGCGCTCGGGCACACTTAAGACAAAGAAAACCAAGCCGCTGTACTGGAGACACTGTTGGTAATGTGGTGGAGGACATGAAACAAAGACTTGCACTTCAAAGTCAAAGTGCAGCCATTTCTTAGAGAGTGGCATTTACAATATAGAGCGTTATTAAGAAGCTCAATCCAGGTGAACATTCATACTTGTTTAAAGAAGATGGCTGTGGTCAGTGGTCTCAGAGTGTGAAATTGAGTATGTGCGTGCGTGTGTGTGCGTGTACAAGAGCATAGATTTGGGCATTAGAGGGTTGGAGTATTACCTGTACACGTTTTTATGAATCATTGTATATCCTCCTCAATAATCCCTCCTCAACCCCCCCCCCCCATGATATCATAAAATCATCCCCCAGAAACTATCCAGTGGTGTGTGTGTATACATATACATAACGCACACACACGCACGCGCGCACACCCACCCACACACGATAGATAGATAGATAGATATATAGATAGATAGATATATAGATAGATAGATAGATAGATAGATAGATAGATAGATAGATAGATAGATAGATAGATAGATAGATAGATAGATAGATAGAAATACATTAAAATAATTAAAAAATATAACTGCAAGACGTTTACTACTGAAACAACCTCATAATAATATTAACCTAATTGGTACATATTTAATGCACAAAAGTCCTCACTAACAAATGTAATCTATGTATTGAGGTAAATACGTCAGAATATGTGCACGTTTTGGGAAAATCAAGTAAGGGATGTAAATAAAAAGATTGATGCGCGCGCAATAGATCCCATGCAGATGCGACGCTCATTAGGATCAGGTTGTGCTTGTGCTCTATAATGATGCGACTGTCTGGACCAGCGTTTGACACTGGGAACTCTCTTCTATGAAAACCAACAGCTCGAGAATAATCCTGTCGAACCAGTAAACATCTCTAGCCATAATTAACAGGTATGGCAAGGGTGCTCCTCAACTGTGCTCAGTCTCTTTAGAAAGTGATCCAACTGCCCACGATCTTTCCACCATGACAGCATGCAATAATGCCAATGATTTTTATAACACCTACTTGCTTTTCCATGTTTGGGCCTTTGCAGGAGCTTCTGCACCGTCATCAGGTCCTCGGTCTTCACCGCTTGAAGTAATTCCTGATCTTTCCCCATCCTTATTTATTTTACATCCAAAGCATCCTCTGAATGTGTGTAGTGTTGCCCAGTGAGCTCCTTTGCGGATCCTCCCTCTTGCGATGGAGCTGCAGGGCGCGAGGATGATGATGATGATAACGCACACTTGGCGGAAGGATGCTCGGATACTACAGAGCAGCTGCAGCTGGAGCCTATGAATCACAGATGTTTTAATTCCGATTCCGTGAAGCCGTCAAATTATTAGCTTCACAGCCGAGATCGAACTTGCAATCGCACATACATGAATCGGGTTTTCAGTCCGACATCTGCGTGATCAAACTGTGATCGGTCCCTTCTGGAAAATCATCAGTTGGATCAGTCCCAATCACGTTTTGCTGGCGTGAACGAGAAGCGTTAGGAAAAAATACAAATTCAGTGATGCTTCAAATTCTTCTGGGATCCGAAGAGACGTCAGTCGGTGATGCCATAGCTCCGCGCGCGTAGTACTCGCGCTGTTATTTTCTGTCCTGTGATGGATTTACACAAGGAGAGTGCAATGTGCATTACCCCAGCCATGGATTGGTCTGACAACATTGCTGTGGTAAATGGCTCCGCTTCATCCAGAGGGCGGTCCCTGAGAGTAGGAACACCCCCCCCCCCATTCCAGTGCTGACAGCCACATGCTGCTATACTACAATTCAGCACTGCTGAATCATAAGGCAAGATGTTTAAAACAGCCCCGCTCTGTAGTTAGCCCTACACAGCAAAATCACCAGTGTTAAATTTTCAGGGATGGTGTTAAATACACAGTGTTGATGCTGTTTTAACACTATCTGGTAATAAAATAACACTGCCATTGCTAGGCCAGTGTTATATTCACGACAGTATCAGTGTAAAACAAGGGTGTTATCAGATTTCACTCTGAGCGGTGTAAATCAAGCCACGCCTCTACTAAACATATCCTGTCAGGGATTTTACCGCCATTTTCTTTCACAGGAGGACTGAAGAGATCAGGTAAATCAGTCTCATAATATTCACATGGTTTGGCTAAATTAAACTGTTATTTCTCTGTCTGACTCTACGCAGCCATATGCCAAAAAACCTAAATAAGATATTTTTCCCATTTTATTTCCCCTTTGTTCGTTATTTGGTTCAGTTTAATCAGAGCTACCTTGTGTTACGTTGTTCCCTTGTTAGTTTAGTATAAAGTTAAACTGCTAGCTAAAAGTTTAAAACCAAGAAGGATAATATTAACAGGAGATATGAACGAAAGAATTGAACCATGATAAAACGCGACATGCACTACAAATTGAAGGTATGAAATTAAGTTAAATGAAAGCTCGTTTATTCACCATATGATGCTCGTTATGAGGTAATCATATAGGCTAGATACCGTGAGTTAACGAGGTCGTTTACATGCACGTGAGTGCACGGATATTGGTTAATTATTCAAATTACTGAAAAACACGGAGAAAACCGCAACCGCAACGTCATGTGTTTTTCTAAGATGTATGCAAACAGGGGAAATATCGCCAAACCAACAATTAATTTGACCAAAACCTCACAATATATCATCATTTGTATGCACAGATTGGATGCATTGTGTGTTGTAAGCTTTTCATGGCGCTAGATGTCAGACAGATGCAAATGGCAAATACATACGGAAGTGTAAAACGTGTAAGGCTAACGTGAACGTTTTTTTTTTTTCTGTCATTATAGATGCTAGTTTGGTGAAAGTTCACACTGAGTGCTTCAAATCATTCAGAAGAGATGCTGTTTTTAGGGCAGTTTATTAAAGAAGACCTGACATGGATGACTTCCAATGAGAAACGACTGCTAATACATTCATTACAGAAGGTAAGTTTATATATTTATACATATAAATCATTTTATTTGACATAACTGAACAGTTAACCAATCTTTTTAGTATATGTAGTTTTGTACATATTATTATTATTATTATTATTATTATTATTATTATTATTATTAATCTGGAAAGAAACTCACATGACCTGCTGCCAACTTTAATAAAAATATATTATCTTCTCATACATCGTTTTGCTATTGATGTCATATTAAATAGCAATCAAATTGATTACTATTTTGAAAATGTATAAATGAAGATTCATATTGTCTTGAGTGCTGTTTTTAATATAAAAAGAATGTTGAGTTTTCAGAGTCTTTATTGTCATTTTTTTGTGATAGGACCCTACCAGACTATATTTGAATACGGCATACCCATGAATTCTGGAACTGTTATTCCTTAACCCAGTTTGGAGGATAAGAGCTTACCAACTAGTTATGTGAGTACACACAGTACATTAGTACTGTACACTGTCTCTAACATGATTTATTATACTGAGATGATTTTGATTCAAATAACAGTTAAAACTGCACCCTTTTTGGTATTTTCTTGACTCTTTTTGTCTTTGAAAATCTGCAGAAATATGCTGAGGTGATGTATTGCAAAATAGCCAACATGCAACAATATGGATGACCCTCTGTCTGGTCAACAGGAGTTTAAATATGGTAAGTGTACATGGGTTTGCTACTTTTACGGTTTTAAAGTTTAACTGTATACTCATGGTGTTTAAATTCTGTTTTGCTAGGACGGGACAGTGATGTGGCAGCTCTTCCCTGGCTCATTCACCTCTTGCCTTCATTTGTGAAAGGAAGAAAGACTGGAGAGGGTCGATGTGCAACTGAAGCTACTGATTGTGCTGTGTAAGTTTTTTAGTATTTTGTTCTAGTTATTTATTCAGCAGTTAGTTTGCTTGCATTGTTCACCCCATGTAAATGCATACAAGTTCATAAATACACATAAAATACATTCATCAAATACACTCTTTTAAAACACTTAGGTGATGAGCATCAATCCATGCTTTGAGGGGAATGAATCAGCACAGCCCTGCCTGCACTGCGTTGGGAACAGAAGTTGCATCCAGAATTTTTGCATCATTCTGGACCAAAAAGCCATTCCCTCCATGATGAAGACCACTGATGCAGCCTTCCACTACATCATGAGTAAAACAACTACAGAACTAAATACCAGGTTGGAACGCATTTAAGAAAAATGAAACGTCTTTTGAATTGAAATGTCTGTTTTGTTATGGAAAAATCTTTAGTATTGTGAAGGATAAGCATTTCTGCCTGCCAGTAAGGTGATTGCAGTGTATTTTAATGTTCAAGTTTTGAGTAGGGTGGCTAATTTTTTTTAACTCTCATTTGATATATTAAAGACCTTATAATAAGTGGTTTTCATGTCACTGTGCTGTGGTATAAGATAACTTTCATTATTCCATACTGTATTCTGTATTGTAATTGTAGCTGAGGTATTTAAATAAGCAGTGTTAAATGCAAAGTGTTGTGTATTAATGTAAATATTAAGTGTGATGTACTTTAATAAAAAGAGGTTTTGCAATATTTCTTGTCATTTGTCTTTTATAGAAACAACCCATTAGCAACAAAAGTGGCTATTAATCAGTATTTTAACACTTAACATTGTTGAATTCACATTACACTGGTGTTGACCTTAAATTAGGAGTGTTAATTTTTAACACTGTATTTCTGTGCCAACACCAGTGTAGTGTGGAAACAACAATGAATAGTGTTGAACAAAGTGTAAAATTTAACAATATTGAGTGTTAAATTAACATATAATGAGTGTTGTTAAATTAACACTACACTTTTGACTAAATTAACACAGTGTAGTGTGGACACATATACACACTTTTCAAGTGTTAAATTTGACACCCTGGGTGTTATTTTAACACCAGTGATTTTGCTGTGTAGAAAGGGCATTCGTTATGTTTTTTTTCACTTAACAATGATGGACTGCAGCATAATTAAGAAATCTCATGTGTGCACTATAGATTGTCTACACAGCAAGGGCTCTGGATCTCATTCCAAGAGCAAGACTGAGAACTGCTGGTCCTGCCAGCATTTTTGCCCTTTCATAACAAACTAATTAAAGGCTTAAACATGATACTTAACACTTGTGGTTACCCTTACCTCTTAGTCTTAAATAATACTATCAGTATTTTAGTATGAAGGAGTCTAGAGATAGAAAAAGAGATTGGTGGCATGATGCCTACAAAACAAAATTGTTCGCTGAAGCTAACTGAACCTCCTTTTAGAGTCAGGCTTACCATTTTTCCAGTCTTGCGTAGACATGGCCTGTTCACAGCTTCTTACATCTTGAATATAAGTATAACTGCAGTTGTATTTTAACTGTGGTAGGGATGTGGTTCTCAAACTTTTTGGGTGTCCCTCTTGGATAGAGGGTGCATCCCTTCGTGCCATACACAATCTCAAATGTAGAATTTGAATTAAACAAAATATATAGTGATGCAATGTAGTGTTCGTTAGTAGCCTTGCTTATCTTAATTACACAGAATTTATGATAAATGAATGTATTTTATGAAATGTCTTAATAAAACTTGGGCCCCTGGCACCATCTTGGGCCCCCACTTTCAGAACCAGTGTATATGCATGCCCTGGAAAGCATTAGGGTGCCATTTATTTGTTCAGTTGTTGAGTTATCTGACCAAGAGCTGGCACGAATAAATCTTTTTAAAATATGCTAATTAATCAAAACAAATATTGGTCGCCACACTATTTTGCAGTAAAAATTCAATAAAAACTTGCCCAAATATTTTACATTTTATTTTAATATATAACAAAAGCAAATAAATGCATTAAAATGCACTTATGTTTTAACTATAAACGAAACATTTTACCTGTCTGCTTTCATCACTTTTGTCGTACAGATTAACATATCACTCAACATCTACGTCAACACCATCCGTCAACCATGAGCCTACTTTTACCTTTTGTGTGATTTAGCGCCCTCCAGTGGTAACTTATAAAACATCTCTAACACGCTTTATGCACTGTTCATCTTGCAGACACTGCCCTCTAGAGTTTACTACTCAAATTAGGCTGACAAATTTTGATAAATAGATGCAATGAATGGGTGGAGATGGGCCTTGGAACCGATTGTGGATACCATGCTATCAAGACAAATAAAACATATTTTTATACATAAGGGGACATATTTTGAAATGTCAGAAAAAATAATATACTTTGTAATATATTATATTAATAAAATATTTATATTAAAATATAATAGAATATATAATATAATATAATATAATATAATATAATATAATATAATATAATATATTAATTGTTTTAAAGCTAACTGCACATTTGTATATTTGTTATAATTTGTCCAATAAATGGGTAAAGGTGCATTATACAGAACCCGCGAGGCCAGTAAGAGAAAGCGGTAGAGTATAGAATGGATGGATGAGTGAATAGTGCTAAAATAACAGTCAGACAGTTTTTGCATCCATCTTTGCATAATTGCAGGCATAAGTACAATAAATTGCCACAGGCAAAATACGTCTATATCAAACACTGTATATCACGTAGGAACAGTAAATGTTTTAATGTTACCTCAAGCCTTGAATATTCTATGACAGTTTGTCAATTATAGTATATATGATTCATTTACAGGCAAATGCATTGTGCTGTGGTTTTGCACTGCAGTTGTTTAAACTGTACGGCGTCTGAGTAGGCCTACACCATATGAATATTGATACTGAATTTCCTGTACAGATACGCCTAACTTGACAGCATGAGTGCAGCTTTTTATTATATGACTTTTATAGTTTACATTAAGGAAATTGTTGTATTTTTGCAATGGCATTGTTCTAAATTTACGAATATATATAACAATGCAAAAACTATTTTTTGTGTTTACAGCGTGAAAACCTGCTTTCGAAACGCTCTCGCGGTATTTTGATGTCATATGCCGATCAATCTGCGCAGAGCTAAATGAAGTTCAGTTGAACACGCCTAAAGTTCAGTTTTTGTCTACCATACGCAAAACGGGGCGGGAGTTAAATCTGGTTAAATCACATGATTGGTTAGGAATGACAGGAGACGGTAGGAAAACAAACTGATTCGCCATTTGATTGGATGACAGGCTTGTATTAAAGTGAAAATATTCGCCTGCTGCTTAACGTTACTGTCTGTTACCACATCTTCAATGGCGGAACTCCGCTGCAGAAGTTAATATGACACAAGACAAGATCGCATAAGGTTAGACTGTAAATATCACTAAACTACTAGTTTGTGGATTTCTCACTGTTTATATTTTAGTGTTTAATTAAATGCGCTGACTCTTTATGATGAGGTTTATGGGTGGAGCACTCTGATGATCTTACTGTAAAACTCCGATGAAGTGATGTGTGAGGAAATTGCAATATAGTAGAGCCTAATGAAATGCTACTCTGTTATAGTTTCAGATTAAGTAAAAACAATACAAATTTTAAGTGTCTTTGATGTTGATTTTATATGATATCGTCATTCTGTCTGCCTTGAATTGTTTACTCGTTTTGAGCATGTATGAACATGTTGAGTGTTGTGTACGATGCTACTGTAAGTTAGCCCATAGAGAATTACTGTACTGCTTTACAGTTCTGTTCTCTGTGGGGCTGAGATTGGACCTAAAGGAGGAACTTATGCAAGACTGTAAAGCTTATTGGCAAAAATATAATATTTTTTGCTAGTGAAAAAACACTTATGTTTGTTAAAATGCATATTTTAGGTCTCCATGTTAAGAAGTTGGCGCTTTAAACTATGGATTCATCAGTGGGTGGGTCACAGTTTGTGATTCAGGAAACATGAATTTCTGATCTTATTATTTTTCCATTAAGTCGAATCCCTTTGAAAGTTAGCCAGTCATTTGCTGTTCTCCCTGATGTATTCCCTTGTGGGAAATTATCAATCTAGACCAGCAATAAATAATATAATTCCCTGTCTTGAAGCTCTTTGCCTATTCAAACCTAATTCAAGGGATAATGTTTTGCTTTTAGAGATCCCTTCACTTTCCTGATCCATTTTTATCTCAATTGTCAAAATCTCCTATAATTTGAGCTATTCCAGTTTACAACTTTTTAGCAATTGATAATGAGTATGTAATCTGAACTTGCTTGTTCTTGCAGGTCACAATATTCTGTGGTTCAAAATCTATGCCAACTCTCACAGGTGTGAGGATGACAGTGAGAGTTGCATAGCTTTGTTCCCTTACCGACCCACCTGACCTGTATTCATGTTCCCATACACAAAAAAACTAGCTTTTGTCCTCTTCTGTACAATGGTACAAATGTAATACAGGCACTATTGTATTGTACAGAAGCTGTAGGTGTAGTTTTGTTCCAGGGGAGTCTGTATGGATACGTTCAGTCATGCCTATGAATTTAAAGCACATGGGCACATGCGATTAATTTCACTTCAACCTTAAAGGAAGTGGTTCATTGTAGCATGCTAGTCGAAAAGTAGCTTTCACCAGATCAGTCAAGCAGCAACTGATATTCATTAACATTTTTTTTTATTGGATCATATTTATTGTTTTCCTTTTCCACGTGCTGTTGGTTGTTTCCCTTCACTGAAGCAGTAAAAGTTTTCAGCACACCCTTCACATGAGGTTTTGTTTTCAACAGATGAAGCAGAATGTAGCGTTCAAGCCTGTGAATCATTTCCGTGACTCCTTTTTGATATTTGCACTGATGTGATAGATGGCATGGATGTGGTTTTTCAAGGCTGGAGTGCTGCGTATTAGCTGAGCCTTTTAGTCTGAGCTCGAAAATGGTGAAATCAACAGATAAAGCGGTGGACGTGCTGTTATGATTCAAAACAGACATGGAAATGACGTGGTTAAAGATATCTGTCACCTTCTGCTGCTAATGCATCAACATTGTCCCTTTTGAATTTTTCCATGTGATCCCTCTGCTTTTCGGGCTTGTATGGAATTTCATGCTACTGTTATTTTAGCTTTGTTAGTGTGACATTTTCCGAAGTGGGTGTGTGGTGGCTTTTGTTTTGTCTTTTAAGGGTTGTATTCCAATCTCGGTCAATGAAAATGTTTTTCTATGCTTTACCTTGATATTTGTGCTTTGGCAGAGACCACAAGGATGTCAATAGAGGCGGAGGCGTTGCTGCAGGAGGCTAAGGAGAGCATAGAGGCAGCCCAAAACTACAGGAGCGAGCTGCAGCAGAGACTGCATGGACTCAGCCAAGCCCGCAAACAGGTACTGCGGTGAACGTCTGTACTGTCAGAGACAAAAACAGACAATATTTACTTGTCATTGAAATCTGTTTGTCTATGCTAAATCAGCATCAGATTTGTGACCTAGTTTGTATCTCCGCTAAGTTCATTTTTTGTGATTTACTGTTTTCTACATAAAATAATTATACAAAATATAAAGAACATTCTGAGAAAATATATCCTTGATATCTTTGGTATGACCTTACTCAGATAATATAAAAAAAATAAACATATTACATTATGGGGCTGTTTCCTGGACAGGGCTTATCCTAGTCCCAGACTAAAATGTATGTTTGAGCTGCCTTAGTTTAAAAACACCTTGTACTGAAATATCTTATATCAGTGCCAATGTTTTGTCTCAAGATGCACACCAGTATTGTTTTTTGTAAGGTTTGTTCTTAAATGACCTGATATAACTAAGGCCTAGTCCTGGATTAATCTAAACCTTATCCAGGAAACCACCCTTAAGAGACTTTAACCTGTTTTTTTTTAAAACGGGGTCACATAATGATTAAAATGCTGCATTTTGGACCAATGAGATTTCACGATGAGTGGGGGTGTCCGTTGTGATGCTGTGTCATTATATCTGGTTAAGTAGAGGCAGCATTACAGTCATGCCAAGCCCATTTTGACAGTAATGCCATTTCTATTGATCACAGCCACTATTCAGTATAACCTACAGTAATGTCCATAAACACGCTGAGGTGAACAAAAGGGATCACAAAACTAGTGGTTCCTCACTATTGTAACCACATAATTTGTATATTGTTTTTGTAAGAGTGAAAGTAAACGTTATTTCTGACATCCTGGTAAAGTGAATCAGCACTCTGGCAGTGCCAGGAAGCCCACTGGTCAGTACAGAAGGGCTGATTTCATGCAGCGTGTGTGCGGGGTGGATGTAGGATGCAAAGCCGGCATGCTGCTTGCTGTTATCTGCAGACTCCTGCTTCTGGCATCTTACCCAACTTCCTCCCCCCCCCACTTCCCAGAATGCCTTATTCGGAGCGTAAACAAGGCTGTTATTTCCTGCTCTTCGTAAGAGAGTGTAAATTCAATGTTTAAGCTCTCTGTGTTTCACGTCCTCCACGGGATAGGGAATTAAATCAAACTTCACCGTTTTAGGATCACTGACTGGTGATTGTATGGCGCCCTACGGTGCTCGGTGATTAACCTCGCAGGGTGTGCAGCCGTCTGAGTGAGATGCCATATGTGCATCCCATCTGATATGATCACATGCCACACTTCGTCACGCTTAGCATAGAGAGACAGTGATGCGGTCAATGCATGAACTACACCTACATGACCATGTTAGCATTTACTTCCCGTGTTATTTCTCTTGTTATTTTTAGTGGCTTTTATTGAAATTGCTACCATTATGGCTCATCTGGTCATATAAGACGAACTAGTGTTATAGCAGCTGTTTCTGTACAGATGCCAAATGTTATGATAAATACCATTTATTGTCACATCATACAACCTTTGGTCTTCCCAGCCACCTAGTTCAAGCTTGATGTCTAAAAAAAATTTCTGCTCCACTTCCTCTTTAGATGTTGCACTTCTTCCCAGCTTCCTTAAAATCTACAAGTGGCCTCTGTGTACCACAGCCTGTAACCTTCGGGCCAGTCTGCAGCTGGGTGGTTCGATTCATAAGATACACGTGTTTGTTGTCCAGAATACGACAAGTAACAAATGTGTTGAGAGGTGTTTCATAGGTTGGATTTCTAGGAAGAGCCTAAGTCTAAACATCCTGTAATGGGGAGCCTGCACTTTTAATCTCCCCATCCCAAACCAGCAGAGCCTCACAGCACATTGTCACGAATAATAATATTTAGCCAAGAGATTCTGTCCTGGCTCGAAATAATCTGATCGATCGTGATAAGAGTTAGGCGTATGAGGAATAATGCACGTTTATGGACAGACGCATTTCCTGCGTCAGCCGCAAACAAAGCACTGGACCTTTCCAACGTGCTTGATTAATAGCACTTTATGTTGGACTTTATCTGTGTTATTTTAGACTGTCTTCTCACTTCCTGGAGTGTTATCTTTCTCTCGACACACGCACCACCGCAGCAATCTGTCGACTTCCATGGTAGTCGTCATTATTGACGGTCGCCATGATGAGCTTTTTTTATTTTTGCATTGAAGTTCATGGTGCATTCATCTTTCAACGTGCTTTTGCTTAACGCAACGTCGCATTACTGATTATTACAAGGCCCTGAAACGTTCCTCTTTCCAAAAATGTGACTTCAAGTTCACATAATTATAGACCATGTTTGCCTTTAATGTCTTATTTCGTGTCTCTGTATTAAGGGTTCACATCAGTGTGTGTAGTGCAGGGCTTTGTGGTTTTTTTAGAACTTGCAGAATCAAAACCTTTTAAGTGCACCTGACATGTTTTCATGTAAATGAGCATTTTTATCAGACTGAGGCCGGGATTAAGCAGATTTTAAGTGGAAGTATTTGATGATGAACGTATAATATGTGCCGAGATCATTTGGTTAATATAGTTATTTTGATGGAGGTGGCATTTAGTGGCTTTTGCATCTAAGCTTCTCATAATTTCTTTCCTTTTTTATGTGTGTATTTCGATACTCTGCACTTACGAGCCAATAAGAGCGGTTACCCTTTTAACAAGTTTCAAGAGGAACCGTTGTCGTTTTTTTTTACATTGAAAACCACCACGCTTCCTGTCACTCTTGACTGCATTTTGCTGAAGGTGAAGC
The DNA here is from genome assembly GCF_030506205.2 of Paramisgurnus dabryanus. Taxonomy (NCBI): domain Eukaryota; kingdom Metazoa; phylum Chordata; class Actinopteri; order Cypriniformes; family Cobitidae; genus Paramisgurnus; species Paramisgurnus dabryanus. Next base: position 31,256,006 of record NC_133339.1, read on the forward strand.
AGTTAGTCTGAAACAAGCCTAAGTAAAATGAAATGTACCATTCACTCATAACCACATCCGCTTTCAAACATACACGTCATCTGCTGAACGAAACTGTGGCACATTTAAATGTGCGGCTGTTAAACATGCCAATTGTGGCATATTCCTCACTTTGATTTACATAATCACATGTACAATTTACACTTTTTAAAAATATTCAATATATTGACTAATTTATTGTTCTGGTAGGTAGTTCACCTAAAAATTGTTGACTGTACCCATTGACATCCGTAGTAGTTGTTGTTCCATAGTAGATGATATTTTATTAAATGATGACAAGCAGACATTTGACAATACCCATTGACTTCCATAGTAGGAAAAACAATTACTACGGAAGTCAATGGCTATTGTCAAATGTCTGCTTTCCATCATTTAATAAAATATCATCTTTGTGTTTTCTCATACAGGTTTATAGCAACATAAGGGAGAGTAAATGTTGACATTTTTAATTTTTATCCCTTTATTATGCGTTAAAATGCCTTTCATGTTTAATAACCAGATAATGTGTAATATCATGTAAACCCCTTAAACCATTATGACGTTCACCTGATTAAACAATCAGTTTGCGCAAAACCTGATTTTAGGTAGGGGTGCATGGGGCAAAAACCAAGGTGGAGTTAGTTGTAACACGGATACGGAAATTTTTTTATCATATGTTTTTTTTTTCGGTTTTTAAGTTGGGTGTGTAAGATACCAAATCCAGTGCTATGTCATATTAATCAGTCTCTTTCTGACTAAAACATAGCATCATTTTGAAATATGTCTGCAGCTCTCAACTTTTTTGGTGGGCTTGAAAACATTTTGACCCAGCGGGGTTAATTGTAACTCTTTGTTACAACTAACCCCTCAGCACTTACGATTTGAAAACCGCTAACGTTAGCCTAATTCTTGCCATTGTTTTAAATAGGCTACACGCGAATGCTTGCTGGCTGCCAACAAAATAAATATGTCTGTCTTATCAAAAATCATGTGTCAAATTTATTTTTTTATATATTGATTGAATAAGGTCACATCAAAGTTTGAGATCATAATGAAATGAATGGCTAAAATCAGACTTTGATGCTCATTATCTCAGAATTTGATTTTGAAACTGTAGTATGGTTATTACAGACTGGGTCACATATAAAATCACATATAATGTCATAATTGTGCTGCTTTTTCTCACATATTTAGACATTTGTATCCATGAAACTATTGTTAGAAAAGGGCTGGATGAATGACTACAGTGTGGATACCTGTCTATTATAGACAGATATATAAACAATATCCACCTCAAGTATATAGACAAAATATTATTAAAATATTACACCCTGCAAACTAAATTTTTTAGCAAGTGTTACAACTAACCCCCTGCCTGTTACAATTAACCCCACCTATGGGGTAAGTTTTAACGTTTGCACTTCTGTCACGTTTGGTGTAATTAGTACTTACCATTCTTGGACAATAACAAACTTCAAATGTTTATTTGTAGCAGAGATGTGTTTGTTGCTTGTGTAAAAATATATTTATTCAAACTCTAATATTTTTTGAATGATTGAACCAAAACCAAAAAGCGTTAGGTTGTGTCCCGCTTTCCCCTACATGTAAGCCCAGTTTCAGATCATTGGATTAGATGCCATATCCTTGTAAACCCCTATTATCAATATTTTTGCTGTGTTTTTTTGTGGCGACTCATGTAAAACATTTCTTTGTTGAGTTCTGCTGTTGAGAGGCTGCTCCTCTATAGCTCACTCAATGATAAAGCATTATATTAGCATTGCAAAAGATCATGGGTTCAAACCCAGGGTAACACACATACTGATAAAAAATTTATAACTTAATGCACTTCAAGTCGCTTTGGAAAAAAGCATCTGCCAAATGCGTAAATGTAATGTTTAAATGTTTCACTGTCTGACGTACATAAAATATGTACTATGTGGCTCAACTGTTGTGTTTCCCTAGCTTAACTGGTAGAGCATTGTATTAGCCGAGCAAATATTGTGGCTTCGATTCCCAGGGAACATACAAACAGATCAAATGTGCAGCTTAAATATAGCTTAGCATAAAGGCGCCTGCCAAAATGTAACTACATATATTAACATATCATTCAGTGTCAGGATTTATCCCTCTGTCGAGCCTTTATTCAGTTTATGTCTTCAGCAGTGCAGCGTAATGGAGATGTGTCTGCCGTGTGTAGGTGCGGGGCAGTGCCAGCCAGACGCGTGAGACCCTGCAACGACATTTCCAGGATCTGCAGACTGCGGTGAGCCGACTGCTGACTGAAAGGCTGAACGCTCTGCTGCAGGAGGTCGACAACATCGAGCTGGACAGCGTCAGCCCCTTAGATGACTGCCAGAAGCTCATTGAGCATGGTGTCAGCACAGCCGATGAGCTGCTCAGAGAGGGTAAGTCTGTGTGATGGTATTCACGCCGGTCATATACTACAATGGGCTACAGTGATTTTGTTTCTCCTCTCACAATTATCTAATTTGGGATTTGAAGACCTTTATTTGTTATGAATAATATTTATTAGAACGTGGGTTGCCCGTTTTAGAGCGCTTGAGGTACTCTTTCAGTATTACATAGAAAAGGATGAAAAGAGAGAAAGACAAAAGACATAGAAGAATAGAAAAAAGACACAAAGGACAAAATCCTTTGAAGACTGTCTTTTATTAGGATCCAACAGGCTCTTCTCCATTTTCATTTCTTACAGTATAGTCTTTCAGGTTGACTTATGCGCCCTGTCCACCAGAAAGAACTGGGTTCTGGTTCAGAGCTAGTCCTGTACTTAAGTTGGTTCGACTGGTGAGCCTTTTAAGAACCAGTTTGCCTTTCAATGGGCTAGAGAGCCACCACAGAGCCAAGTCTTACGCCAGTGTATACGTCTCATCTTTCCCAGCAATGTTAGTCAACATCAATAATTTCGGACAATGTCATTATTTTTATTGGTCAATGGCTTTGGTATCTGCATTGGCATCCAATCCCCCAATTAGTGGGTTGGCGAATCAACGTGTACATGCAGCTCAACGTAATATTTACAAACACTATTAATGAAGTTGATGTTGAGAAGTGGTGTTGTTCCCCACTGGTTCTTACGTGTTAGCAACTCAAAATTTTATCAAAATGGTTTTCCAGCATATAAAATGTCTGGTTGTTGCATACTAATATTTGTATATTTTTATTATATATATTTTACATTTATATATATATAAATATATATATATATATATATATATATATATATATATATATATATATATATATATATATATATATATATATATATTTGGCATTCTGCTTACATCTTCTATCCACTCCAATAAAGTACACGGATCTGGCAGCCCGATACCATTTCATAAAGTCAACTTTTTAAAATAACTTTGTCTGTCTGTGTCGCTTAATCCGCTCGCGTAGCTTGACACGCTGCTGATTCTCGCCATATTTCTGTTGCCAAGATGCAAGCACATGCGTTGCTACGTCATCATTGTGTACAAACAGTAAAAGTGTCTATGTGTAAGCTCTTTAGTTGCAGTAGCATTTTTAATGCTTAAATATAAATATTGTTGTTATTAATACATTTTCAAAATTGACTGTTTTATAGGAATGGCTGAATAATAGTAAGGGCTTTGCTTATTTATTTGTTAAAATTGCCAATTTGTAGTGATGAGGAAAAATATGCTATTTGGGTTTGTCCTTTAAATGGCAGTACCGTGGTTGGATTGTGCAGATTAAGGGGTGGTATTATTATTATAAGATTCTTCTGACATCACAAGGGGAGCCAAATTTCAATGACCAATTTTTTCCACATGCTTGCAGCAGAGAATGTTTTACCAAAACTTAGTTACTGTGTTGATCTATTTCACATTTTATAGGTTGATAAAAGCACTGGGGACCCAATTATAGCACTTAAACTTTGAAAAAATCTGATTTTTTTTTAATGGTTGAACGTTAGGCTTGATTCATTTATGACTTCTTGGAGAAGTTATATGTGGCGGCTCAAATTTTGAAATAAAAATGCTAATGCTGTCATTATTTGGTTACATGATGGCAAGTAATGTCTTTCTTTGTTCTTAAGAACCCATATGCTGATTTTATTATATTTTGGGGGGGGGGTTTTAAAACTTGAAGTTTTCTGATTACTATTGGAGGTCTAATAAATTTGTTAAGCACTATACTAATGCATTTTTAACATTACAATAGCTTTTTACCATTAGTAGGTTTATACAGGAGTTAGGTTTATTATATGCTAACCTAAATGAATAGTACAAGTATAAATTAACACTTCCAAGATTTATAAATTCTGTAAAATTATTGCTCATTATTAGTTTAATAGCTAATGCTTTATTAAGAGTCTCTATTTTTCTTTGCCCCCTGCCTTTTGGTCCCGTACAAACAATGCAAAAAAGCATTTTTACAGTACATGAACTTACAAACCAACAGTTTAAGTGAACTTTCCCTTTGAGGTCTTTGTTACAACCTGCACACTGCAACAGTCTGTAAGTATGAATATAATCGTACTGTTGTATGACTGTCCCTTCAGGCGAGGTTGCCATCCGCTGTGGTATGAACGAGAAAGAAGACAAGCTGGGCAGCTTCACTAAGAAAGCCTTGCAGATCCAGTTGGACAGGTGAGAAGCACAGAACTCATTCAGTAGTTAACAAGACTAATGCTGAATTTCATACTGTCATGTTTTCATTTTGATCTATCAATTGAGCTACAGGATTACTTTTTACTTCTACCGCTGGTTTCACAGACAGGTCTAAAAATGTGATAGTCCCAATGATTTGCCTCACGAGACACACCCGTAACGTCTTTTTTAAGGCATGTTTATAAAAGATGCTTAAACATCTTAAAGGTCCAGTTTGCAAACTTTTAGTAAAACGGGACCTTTAATTCAACTAAGGCTCAGTCCTTGCTTTAGCTAAGCCTTGTCTGTAAAACCGAGCCTTAGATCTATCTGTATAAAAATACCTTATCACCCTCTGTGTCCTCAGCCTGCCTGAGGTACCGGCGCTGGTGGATGTGCCATGTCTGTCTGCGCAGCTGGATGACTCTTTGCTGCAAATGTTTCGTACGCATGTGGCTCGGCACGGCAGCGTGGCATCTCATCCACCAGTCCAGATTGAAGAGCTGGTGGAGAGACCGGGCGGTGTACTGGTGCGCTGGTGCAAGGTAGGCCGGCCTCTCATCACAAAACACTTTCATGTCTTGTAGTTCACACTGTTCACAGATGATTTTATTTAACAGATGACTAATGTTTTTCAAGATTTCTCAGTTTAGTTGCAAAGCTTATTGATCTTCAACCCCGACTGTTTGTCTGTAGGTGGACGATGATTTTACCCCTCAGGACTACCGGTTGCAGTATCGCCGCGGTAACTCTTCTCAATATGAGGATGCGTACATCGGTAAGGACACAGAGTTCCTGGTGCTTCAGCTTGACCCTCATATGGACCACCTGTTCCGCGTGTGTGCCAGAGGAGAGGGCCGAACCGAGTGGAGCCCATGGAGCATCCCACAGACCGGCTACACCACGCTCGCCCCCCATGGTACAAACTGTACAACAACTACACAGGCAAAGCTGTCTTAAGAGAGCGGGCACATCACTGAGTTTATTTTGCGTTTACAGAGTGGTGTCCCGGTGTGGATGGTTACATTTTAAGCAGTAGGAAAAATATCACCATGCGCAGTGACTCATCACCAGGTCACGGAGGTGTGCTGTACTCCAACTCTCCAACCTACTTCTGTGGCCAGACCCTCACCTTCAAGTACATCACTATATAATTATTTTGGCAGCAGTGTTTATGATAATGCGTGTGTGATTATATTTTTTACTCTAAAATGTGTGTTTGCAGGATCACAGCAGCGGGACCGTCAGATAGGCGAGATAGTTTAGGTGTGTGCGCGGACAATAGAACGGACACAGACTCGTTGCAGAGGGACCAGGCTGTCTGCATCTCCACCAGTGGTATGATTTGAGGCCTAAAGTTTATATTGAAAGTTATATTGAATGGCTATGCATATTTCTCTATATATCTCTTCCAGGTGCTGTGTTTGTAAACGGAAAAGAGATGACCAACCAGTTGCCAGCAATCAGTGTCGGTTCATCTGTGACCTTCGACATGGAAGTGGTCAACATCTTTCCTGTGAGCAATAACAACCCTAGTGATAAAGGAAACTTCAAACTGAGGGTGACGATTGGCTCAGGAAACAGAGAAGTGGTGTTTGATTGGCTGCTGGATCAGGTTGTAGACAGCCTTTTCTTCGGCTGCTCCTTCACACACCCTGGATGGAAAGTGCTGGTGTTTTGATTGTAAGGTTTTTTTTAAGTTATGATAAAAATACGATCCAGTGTGCTGGCCTGTGCCGCATCCATGTATTCAGTTCTGAATTCGAGACCTCAAGTTCCTTTTTTTGTTAAACTTTTAGCACATTTTGACAGCACAGTGTTTTTGCAATTTCATTAAACTTTTCTGATTTTGTATTATGAGAAGCACATATCGCAGAATAATATTAGACTTTCTTTATTCTGTGATATGAGGCCAGTCACTACTCTATGGCCTTATCACATACACTTCTTTGCACACATGATGATTAGTAGCAAAGCATGCTGGTCTGAGAAAGAAAGATTGAATTTACTGTGAAGTTCTCAAGAGCACAATAACATTCAAACTATTTATGTGTACTTCACAAATAAGAGCAAATATGTGCACTAAAGTCCATGCTCAGACAATCCTTTTATCTGTAAGTCACACGCGGAGAGTACCTTTATAATATTACAAGGTGTAGCCGATTGTATCTGTTGGAATGAATATTAGAGGCAGATTTCGAGTGATAGTAAGTAGATTGATGTACCTAACAACTAGTTATTTTAATGTTTGTTTGGTACTGACCTCAGTGTTATAAAGTACTGTTTTAAATTATTCCATCATATACGGTAGTGCAAATGATTCAGCCTGTTCACAGCTTCAACACAACAATGATAATTTGATACCAACATGATGTTTCCAAATAAGAACTGTGATAATTCACACTGTTGTGCCATTTTATATTTTTAACTTTTTTTTATATTCATGTTTTATGTCCTCTTACTGTCCAGGTTACTGTATTAGCTGGCCTGCCTTCCCTTTCAGTCGTGTTTGTAATGTATTTATGTTTGAAGCATTGGAAATTGGACCCTGCAAAGACTATATAGGTTGAGAGCTTGTGCATGAAGTTTTTCTGAAACAGAACATCCTTCACAAGGTACTAGAATTCCTTACTGCACAAGGGAACGTTTATAATCTCTTAAATTGTTTGTGTAGACAGATAATGATACACCCACAGAATGTCTGTTCTGTTAACTCTATTTATAAAACTGTGACGGTTTAATGTATATTTACTAGGGATGCACCGATATATTAGCCTATAATCAGTTTTGGCAGATAAAAGCATTCTTCCCACTATAGGACATTGGACGATTGTTTATAACAGATGATGAAAACGCACCAGAACTCATGCTGTGTGATCATTTTGAGTTGGGTGTAAACAGAATTGCAGTTTGTATGCTCTGCACTTCTTAAATTGAATAAAAAATATTTAAAACGTAAAAAAACCAAAACTATCTGCATTACTTGGTATTGGTCAATTTAAGCAATCCGATATCGATATCTGCACACAGAAATGTTGTATCGTTGCATCTCTAATATTTACCTCATTTTGCTTGTGCCTTCTTGTAAAAGCTGTAAGAATTCAACTGATTTGCAATCAAATAAAGTGTTTGGAACGTTTAGACAAATGAATCATTTGTTGTTTTAAACGTGTTCAATAAAAAACAGGTAAAACTTTACATTAAACAGCACCAATGGTCCGATTCACGATTTTACATTCGTGTGTGTGTGCGCGCGCGCCCTCGTGTATTAGTACAATATGTTAACTATATTTAAAAGGTACATACTCCAAAGTAAACGATGACGCCAGTTATCATCTCCAACGTAAATCTTTTTTCTTGGACTACAACTAACAAACACACAGATTTAGGCAACAGTTTACCTCATGGGATTGGTGATACTGTTTGGACTCGCACTCCTGTCCTGCGCGCGGATCTTTCAAACATGGTAAGGAGCGTCACAATTCCGGCTGACGTCAGAGGTATTCAGACCATTCACGACGTACAGATTAGCTGGCCAATCAGGGACACAGAGCTTTTCAAATCCGTGCATTTCAGGAAGAAAGTGAAATTTGGAGCTACAAAAATGTACGGTATGTGCAAAATAATGTGTTTTTAAACCATAAACGACGCGAACACATATTATTATACCAAATAAACTAAAGTGTTTTAGCAATGAAATAGCTGCACTTACTGCTCAGATTGAATATTCATAGCTGTGTTGTTGTACATTCGGACTACAGAAATGGATGATCTGAAAACATTAGCTTAGCTTTTCTACTTTTAAGTGACAAATCAACCGTTTGGAAAAGCACGTTTTGAGAAAAAAAAATGTATTTTCATGGCACCACGTAACATAATTTTGTAAAGTTAAGAGCTCAGTTGAATGTCAAAAAAAAGCTTTCCTTGCAAAATTTCACCAAAAACAGTTCATACGGCAGGAGTGATTTCTTTGTCACTGAGAACCATCTAAGAAAGTTTGTGAAAAGTGCTGTTGAATGACACTGATATCTAGTGGATTTTTTGGCATAATAGACCTCAAGCAAATGGATGAGATAGCTCAAACAGCTTAGATACTCCTCTCAATAAAATATATTGACTAAAAATGTGCTAAACCATTGGGTTGAGAGGAAGTTAAAGGGTTAAGGTTATATTTGTTAACATGCAGTACTAGTGCATTAACTAACATGAAGTAACAATAAGCAATATAGTTTATAATCATTTATTAATCTTTGTTAATGCCATTACAGTTAATCATGTTAGTTCTTATTGCATTAACTGATGTTAGCAGATACAACTCTTGATTTTTAAAATGCTAAAATTAACATGAACTAATATTAATAAATGCTGTAGACAAAATATTCATGTTAGCTAATGCATTAGCTTATGTTAACAAATACACCTTGTTTTTTTTTTTACCAAATATTCATTGAATTATCAACATCTGTGAGGTATCCACTGTGGAAAAAACAAGTCTTTATTTTAAATAGAGAACAACCTCAAACACTTGTATCAGCATAATTCACAGACTGAACAAGCTGGTTTTATGTTTGTATCATATTGGTGATATAAGTTTCTTTTTTTGACATTGGTTTATATGAAACAACATCATGTGTAACTGATGCTGGTCTTTGTATGCAAATATCGGGAGCACTATGTAATTGCAGTAAGGTAAACCCCTTCATCTAGTAATTGATTTCCAACATTTATCAAAAATGATTCCCATTTTTTAACCAGTGCAGTTTCAGCAAAGCAGGAAAGATTGATTAAAAACACCCCCTTCTATTAAAACCGATGCATACACAAAGACAAAAATAACAACAACTATGAGGACATACATATCTTAGTTCAAACTTTAAGAAAACTAGAGAAAAATTGTAGCCATTTTACTTTGGTCTAAAATAATCTTAATATAATAACCTTCCGCAAAGCCATGTCATTTTACTAAACTTATATACAGTACAACAGGTTTCGCTCGAAAACATGTGAAAGCAAATTCAAACGAATGGGCACCAGGGACCAACAGATCCAAAGGAAATGCAAGCGTAAGGACTATGCAGAGTAGATGCATGGTGATAAACTTAATGCATTTTGTTGTGACTGGACACAGTGATGTGTGCAGTACATTGTCACTGAAACGATACAAACAGTGAATGAAAGCAGTGCTTTAGGCACAGCAATCTATAAATGCATAAATTCGCACCAAAGATTCAAACCCTGCTTAAGAAACCATGTGTTCATGGGTAAGGCATGTGTAAACATTTCAAACATTTTTGGTACCCTGTACCTGTATGCATTTCTGTTGCAAGGTCAGCACAACTGTTAATGTTAAGGCTCGGCAAACTTATCAACCTGCAGCAGTGACCATCCTGACGTCGTTCCTCGATCCGAGTCGTGTGAAGTCTTCACGTGTGCTTCAATGTTAATGTGGATCATTTCACTTTAGTCACCAAGAACAGACCAATAAAACTTTGGTCCAGATGAATTGCAAAAAATAAAACAAAAATGATATCTAGGGGTGGCACAAACCACAGTGTCAAAAAGAAAAGTTGGAAAAACTACCCACAAAAAAAATCTATACACAGGCGAAACTAAAAAGTTCAAGTTTTCAGAATGAACGCACCAACCCCTGTAAAAAGAAATGTACAATAAAAGCAAGCTTGCAGGAGCCGTTTAACCCATCGATATTCAAAATATATTAAAAAAATCTTTCATAGTTCTTTTTAAAAACGGGCACCTAAAACAAGTGCTAAAAATTTGCTAGAGCTACAGGGTTGTGTGGGGAAAAACTGTGATTTTTGAAATTACCCGCTAATGTAGTCCATCACAAAGACTTATGACATCTTCAAGTAATTCACATCTAGATAAAAATTGCTTTTCACAACGGATGGTTCAGGCCAAAAATCCCAATCATATAATCATGGCACCATTGAACCACACAACCCCTTACTAACTCTACATCACCTTTAACTCAGTGCCTGTGCAGAATGTGTGGGCTTTCACATCCAGGGGCCATGTTAAGCCCACCAACACCAAATTCAATGCAGATTGTGAAATGAATCAATCACTGGTAGGTTTCATAGATCTTCATTCTTGACTGGGTTTGATACGTTGACATCTCCATCGCCACTGGGACCAGCATCGTTGGCAGGACGATTAGTGTCATTGTCTTGAGATTGCTCTTGGATATCGTTTTGCTGTTTTAAATCTCGGAGGTAAGTCATGGCTTTATCTATGGTGACAGTATTGACTAAGCCAAAGTCATGCATGCTGATTAGATGGAGCAGAATGTTTCGGGACAAACTCTTCTTGATAATAAAAGCGCCGTGCTGCTCCACAAACAACATGCAGGCCTGATTCATTTGGTTGTCAGCTATGAATCTGCAGACAAAGTAATAAAGCTAATCAGTGCCAAGCTCAATGATTGATGAGCGCACAAAGAACTACCAACATATGCAATATGATGAAATATAATATTAAAGAACAGAAAGACAGCAAGGTATGAAAGATGTTGCATTACTTCTATATTAAATAAACCAAAAAATTGAGTAAGAATTGATGATACATACCCATGTTTCATTACGTGCAGGTTCCACATTTTCATCACCTCTTTCTCACCTTCGTTGACATCCGTGAACTCCTCAATTTGCTAAAGGGTGGAAAAAACACTAAAATGTGCACTAAAATACATACAATATTTTTTACCATTTTAAAGGGACACTCCACTTTGTTTGAAAATATGCTTATTTTCCAGCTCCCCTAGAGTTAAACAATAGATTTTTTACAGTTTTGGAATTCATTCAGCTGATCTCCAGGGCTGATGGAACCACTTTAAGCATAGCTAAGCATAATCCATAGAATCTGATCATTAGCGTAGTGCTAAAAAATAACCAAAACGTTTCGATATTTCTCTATTTAAAACTTTACTCTTCTGTAGTTACATCGTGTACTAAGACCAATGGAAATTAAAAGTTGCGATTTTCTATGCACACATGGCTAGGAACTATACTCTCATTCTGGCGTAATAATCAAGGACTTTGCTGCTGTAACATGGCTGCAGCAGGCGCAATGATATTACGCAGTGCCCGAAAACAGTCCCCGAAAACAGTCCCCTGCTATTGAAAGTTACCAAGGGGGCTATTTTCGGGCAGTGCTTAATATCATTATGCCTCCTACAGCCATGTTACGGCAGCAAAGTCCTTGATTATTATACCAAAATGAAAGTATAGTTTCCTAGCCACATCGATCTAGAAAATCTGAAATCTTTTAATTTTTCGTCGGTCTTAGTACACGATGTAACTACAGAAGAGTTAAGTTTTAAATAGGAAAAATATCAAAACTCTTTGGTCATTTTTTAACACAATGCTAATGGTCTAATCAGATTCAATGGATTATGCTAAGCTATGCTAAAAATGGTACCACCAGCCCTGGATTGGATTGAATGGATTGATCCCAAAACTGTAAAAATCAAATGTTTAACTCTAGGGGAGCTGGAAAATGTCCCTTTTAAGCAGGAGGTGCAGGAAATCCACCGACAGACAATGCATTTTTACCACATTTACAAAATCAAAAACGAAACGTATACATGTTCCTCACCATAGCGGTCTTTTCCCTGAGCCACTCTGGGTCCCTTTCGTCCTCACTGTCCACCTCCATTTCCTGTGGTCTGAGTGGCACACAGCTATCGCTGTGAAAGTACAGACGGTTGTGGCCGCTGATGTAAGTTCGCTGCTGCTCCTGTTCTCCATCTTCAGACTCCAGGAACTCCGAGAGGCTGGGCTTTGAACGCTTCGGTCTATACAAAAAATTCAAACAAAAACAATGTTATAACAATGTTTGTGTAGAAAATCAGCCACAAGTTAACAAACATGGAACGTATGTGTACAAATCAACTTTTCTTTCATTATCAGAATGTACAGACCTGCAGACAAGGAAGTGTGTCACTGGAGTCCTCTTCACTGGTCCGTTACGGCTAAATGCAAAGCCAGGCTGGCAGTGAATATCCTGAGGGTTGCCCACGTAAGAACCGTCATAGCATTCATTAATCGACACATCTATCCTGGCTCCTTTAGTGTGAGGCTGCATGACACCAACACGGCTAAATCAGTATAAAAACTTCAACCATTTGTAAAACGTGTAATTTTTACGTTAAAATAGTTTTTCCGAAACCAGCTTAACATGCATAGAGTACATAATCGCCTATTAAAATATTAAAAATCTATGAGCAGCAGTGCAGCACATATCATCAACAGTCAGACAGGTAGGCAAGAGCTGCTCACATGTCCCATTTTGGGACAGACTTGAGCATCACGCCGGAAATAGGAAGAAAAGTTGCTCATCAGTTGCTCATCCTCCCATCCGTCGTCTGATTGCTCTTTCGCAAGGACTTCTGGGTTGGTAAAGAGCGTGGAGGCTGCAGCTGTATGGGCTAAAGACCGCATCAAGGGTACAAAGAGGGCGCTGATGAGCACACTTCAGAACATATAAATGACAAACGGGACACCCTACAAATTCGTGGACTAAGCGAGCATGTGCAATTTAAGGCCATGAGACCGAAAGTCCACATGAAGTGTGCCATTTGGGACTGGGCCAAAATGTCGGCTCTGGCAACAGAAGTCAGACCTTTCTGTTAAAGAAACCAATCATCAATCAATAAAGACTGACGATTTACTGGGGGAGGGGTTCTAGGCGGGTATGGTACCAGTAAGATGAGGTTTAAGGTTCCTGGTTTCTATTGAAATTGTGCAAAATTTTAGCCTAATTTTTAAAAAAAACTTGCGAAATGACAGCTTTTCCATTAACCAATGTTATGCGATTAAAATTCTCCAAGGCGACCAAACATACAGTGTGATTTGCAAGGCCGCCTTAATGCAAAGGCTCCCAGGGGCCTCCCAAGTTCATGTGCATGATGAGCTGAAAAGGTCATATTGTTTTGTAACTTGTCAGGCTTTCTGTCAATCACTCTAATTGCACATTACATGGAAGTCAATTGGTCAGTGGTAACTTACTGTGAAATAAAATGTTTAAAATAAAACATTCTATTCCACATAATGTAATTAAGTGCGCATGGTCAACTTGGCATTCCTGCATGTTAGACTCAGTGTGACAGAGAAACAGGAAATAATCCACCAACAAATGAAAGAGTAATTTCTGAAATTTTATAATAAGCACCAGTAAGGTGCAGGTCTCTGGCATGCAGGAGTCTCTCCAACCAGGCGCAAGAAACTGTGCCGCCAAATAAAATAAAAAGAGTTCCCGCACATAATGCTGTTAATTGTTAAAAAGTTTTCTGAAGAAAAAAAAACGTGAATTTATATCAGTGACGCGTGCATAGCAGGAGCAATGTAGTTTGACACAATATTTGCTCACAGTACACACATCTTGGTTTAGAAAGACCAGAAAGAGATGCAACAGTAAAGGTGCAAGTCTAAGAAAGTAAAGAGCGAAACGGACTCCAGGATCAGCACCCGATAGCACCATTTATATTTATAATCTCCTTATCTAAAGATCTTATATACAGGTATGTTCCCTGTGTGTCTTGTGCATATTCATACTTATTTGTTTTATATGATTATGTATACATAAGTACAATATACAATGCATATACATCTTCAATAGCCTACAAAATAAATAACTGATTTTTGACATTTTCACTTTAACACTAAATTTAACTTATTATATTTTTTAAACTGTGGTGAGCATAGTGAGTGGCAATTTTCTGCAAATTTATATATTCCAAAAACAATATAAACATAAAGCTAAACATATATACTTTACTTTGACACATTTTGGTTTAATTACCACCATAAGTTGCTGTGTGTGGTTGTTAAATAAAGCGTCTTGTGTTTATGCTCAAGTGGGCTCAGTGATATAACGAAATTATGGTGTTTTCTGTGTCGTAGAGGGAAAACTCACTGTTGTATGTCTCGAAAGAAACTAATGCATTTTGTGATGTAGATTACAAAGATACTACACTTTTTTTTAAATGAGACTCTATAAATCGAGGGGATGGGGGCCTACAAAGCCTCTCAGGCCCAGGGCCTAACATTGGGTTAAGGCGGCCCTGGTGATTTGTAACACCTGTAAATGTGGAAAATATTCATTGCAGTTTTGCAATATATTTCTTTTTTGAATTGGCTGAAAAACCACCTCACTCGAGTGTAAAAAAATTGCAGTATATGGGACTTTTTTGCTAAATTGACACGTTTTCATTGGCCACATTTTAATTCGCCATTTCAGTTTGCACAATTAAAAGAGTAATGAAAATGCTATTTTTGGTCAGAAATATGTTATTAAATTGTGATTTTAGAGATATCAATTTTTACCCATTTAAGGAGATAGGGCCTACTTCTACAGTTTTGGATGACTAAAATAACTTCCTGGAGCAGGCAGGCCGCCAAGTGGCCCGACTACCCTAAAGGGACTTTGATAGCTCTATTGAAATAGCATCCCAATGTAGCAACACTGGCTCAACCAATAGTATGGAACAAAATCGTCCGGTCTGGCCGGTGATGCTATTTCTGCAGAAACTAAGCATTTATTAAACTGCTTCAGCAATTAACATCTGGTTATCATATGACAGATTAATTATTAACCTTAACTAAGTAATCGCACTGCATGTGGGCCATCAGGGTGATGAGTCATAACCGCTGGTCATTATCTTTGCTATAATTACATTGTTGTATAGTCACATTATTTACTATATCAGGTTGGACGGAGCTAACTTGAACTTCTGATTATAGTGTAAGAATTGTACTAAGTTGATATAGACAATTATGGGGAGCTACATTTGAACTTTTTAGCAATTGAACCCAGGAGCAGCATTGTTAAAACTGCTTTAGCCAAAAACCTCTGGTACGATTAAGTATGTTTTCGGAGCCCGCACAACAGCCGGTGTGGGCCAATACGACATTGATAATCGAATGAATGAGTTCAGTATTAATATGAGTTAAACAGAATGACCAAATCTCCAAATTCCACAATAATCTATTTGATTGATATTCTGAACAACGACATTTTATCTTTTGGAGTCAGATAAAACAACCTAAATTGCGTAGGTTAGATAAAACAACCTAAATTGCAAACCTAAATGTTAAAATGTCATTGGCAAGCACCGGAAAAGACGGGACACACAAGGACCCTTCTGCCATGATGTTTGGTTTCCGCCATTGGGCCAAACGGATGGATATATATTTTTATTTTTCCATTTGCAAATGTAATCTGTGTGGACTGGAAATGTTACCCACCACGTAGTTAAAGATAAAGCGGTTGTGTGAGAGCTTCAGGTGCTTGAGGAGGCTGTAGAGCTTGCGGCAGTTCAAAGTGCACCAGGGACAGTGGAGGTCATCTCTGGCCTCCGTCTGCTGCCGTGTGTTGTTGTTGTACAGAAACTGAAAAAGATGGATGGACATAAAGAGGATGACCACACAGCAGTACCTCATATAAACCCAAGGAAGAGTCATAGCAGAATGTGCACATAAATGCACAGTGGAGAGGCCACAATAAACGTTGTACCCTTTGTATACCATCTGGTTTAAATGTTACAGGTAAAGCTCCAGATGTATCAAGTTAAACTATACAGGCATGATAAGAACTCACCTGATAATAAACTCTTAGTTTCTGACGAGGTTCAACATGAGTCAGTTCTCTTCGTACTGGTAGATCATTGCCAACTGGATCATTAACTGCAACCAAACATCATCATATTTAACAACAATGTTTATCTAAATATTTGATAAAATATGCTCTGATAGTTTTTAAAACCTCACAGCAGTATGCTAAAAACACCTAAAATCAGGTCCCAGGCCCCAAAGTCCATGATGTTTGCTTGTATTTACACTGCAGTAATGACATCTTACCTACTGCCTGTAGAGGCTTTATGTTGTTTTGTTTGCTGTTGTCCAACGCACTGGATTCAGAATTGCGTGTAGCCAATGGTTTGGCCACTGGTGCTGTGTCAGCAATGCCATTGGTCCATCGCAAAGTGAATTGCAGTGTGGGTCCCTGAGAAAAGGTCTCAAAGGGTGGCAGCCTCTGAGAAAAGTATAAAGAGAGAATACAGATTAATTACCAATCAACAATAAACTTTTGATAGTAACATGCAAAGACCAAAAGCATCACACAGGTAACTGACCTTCACATCTAATATGGTTTCCCATGTTGCCCTCTTCTTGCCTACTGGACTCTCCTCCATCTCCTGCATGGAAACTTCATACTCGCCATCCAAAAGCTGAAGTCGTCTGTTAACAGAACACAATCTTACAAACCAAACAATCGAACTTAGAACAATGTTAGAAGCATTAAAGATTGCAATTTACCTATTTTTATCAAAAACCGTCATCTGGGCCACAAATGTCGTTTCTGCATCATCCTGATGAGACAAGTATCTCCTCTTTCTGTTAGACAGCTCTTCAATAACATCTGAGATGAAAACAAAGAAAAAAACTGATGTTCTCCTTGTGAAAAGGCCTCAATAAGATCTGCACATCTCAACATTGCCATTATGTGTTACGAGGACTATATCTAAAGCTTAAATGATCGTACTGGTATCTCTGCTGGTCACACCGCTGATGTCTCTCCCTCCTGGATGAGACACTCTGAACAGAAGCGAGTAGGACTTCACCATGTGGCTGTTGCTGGGTTCAAACTCATGGCTGGGTACCACCAGTGTGGGCAAAGTTCCCAACTTCGTTTGACTGTTGTCTGGGTTAAGATGCACCTGCTTTTTACCTGTAGGCACTTGCTTTACTGGACAACTCACATCCTAAAATGATCAAAACCAACAAAAGGTAAAATTAGTTGTAATGTCTTACTGGAACATATATTAAAACCAACTATCCTGTAATTAAACCTCTAGTACAACAGACATTGGCACATGGGTGATTATGTCATTGCATGTATATTCAGTGTGTAATGTTTTTTTAATTAATTTGTTCAAATGGTTATATTTTTAATTATTTTAATAATGTAGTGCTCACTGTAAATGGTTACTTAATATAAACATTTTACTAATTTCAATGGATTTGTTTAGTGTTGTTGCTGTAGGCTACATATGTCAAAGCAGTAGTGCATTATAAACACAACAGTCCAGCGAGAGAGGCAGGCGCCATGATGCAGCTGATTATATTTTTAACAAGAGAGATAATTTGCTCAACAAATACATAAGGATCACTACTTCGTGTTCAGACTTTGGACAGATGCAATAGCGTGTGCATATGCGAGAGAAATGGGGCGCAGCAGTGCAGCTGCTTATTTATAACAAAACGAAATGACAGAAACAGAATGCGGAACACTAATCAAATTCCCTCGATTCTCTTGTTTTTGCAATCGAAATGTGTAAAAATGGAAAAACTGTTAATTGCACAGCCCTATTGTCCAGGATTTTTCCATGGATTGCTTGATTTTGGTTCATTCACACTGCCAATGATTTTCTAGAATCTGTGCCTACGTTCACACACATCCCGTAAAGAACCTGTAAAGACACGTGACAAATTGTGTTTGCAATCATGTACTTGGTCCATTTTTTCCACAGCTGCTTAAGTTTGCATATAATCCGTAATTTCCTTTGAGACAATTGTAAATGTGCATGTAACACCCTGTCAAAGAATTGAACGATAAATTCTTGTTGCGATGCCCCACAACAATACAACACAACAATAATGCCTTTACAGCATTATTTCCTTTTGTTCGCACAGGATGTCTTTCGTAAATGTTACGGCAATGTTACTAGATCCACTTACGGGAGCGATCCCAGTAACAATGACGGAACGTGTTTGTATTCCCACAGAAAGCACACTAGCAATTTTATGGGATTTTTTTGGGATCAATGTGATTTGTGAATGGGGTTTTGTTACAAGGTAGAGTAACAGTGTTGACTGTATGTAACAGAACTCTCAACACGGTTATGCTACCTTGGAGGGGTAAATATTACATTGTTATTGCCTGTAACATCTTGTGATCTATGACTAAATTTAAAATATAAACATTAGAAAAAAGTGAAAAAATAATGACTTTGGACACCAAATACACTTGCAATTATGTTAAACCACATGCAAAATGCTCAACATAAACAGGTGATACTACAAATTTAATACATTAACCTAAGTCAAAGTAGACAACATTTAATAAAGGCTGTGTGGGACAGACATACAGTCTATGTAATGGACAAGATTGAGTTAGTTTGGGGTCTTTTTTGCAATCAGGGTCAATGGAAATTTGAACTGTTTATTTGTGACACATCGAGGACAAAGTTTTACCTTTCTCTTCTTATGGCAGACCTTGACAAGCAGCACTTCCACAGACACAGAGTTTTCTTCATTTTCAGAGTTTTGCAATGGCTTCTCTAATGCAATGAACAATAAATCAGAATTACTAACCGATCAAGGGATATTTTTCTTTGAAGCCTTAAAACCCATAATGTTGTTTTACCAGTTTTATGGAAGAATCCAGTGAAAGTCAGCTGCAGATTTGAAGCCATGCTAGAGGAAAAAACAATAAACTGGATTAAGAAAAAATGCTTTGCATATGTTTGACCTATTATGAAATATTTAGAAGATGAGGAGATCAAATAAAACTTGCTCAAGAACATCTTACTTCTGGAATTCCTGATCCACTCTTAATTTCTCCACTTTAAACAGCATATCATTCAGGTTGAAATATTTTCTGAAACATCAAATGCAACAAGTCAGGATTTAATTATAGTATCTGTCATATATAAAGGGGGACATTTCACAAGACTTTTTAAGATGTCAAATAAATCTTTGATGTCCCTAGTATGAGTTTTAGATCAAAATGCCACACAGATCATTTATTTTAGTATGTTAAAATTGTCACTTTGTAGGTGTGGGCAAAAAATAAGCCTTGTTTGGGTGTTTCCTTTTAAATGCAAATGAGATAAATGGCAGTGCCGTGGTTGGATGGTGCAGATCAATTGGCAGTATTATCCTCTTTTGACATCACAAGGGGAGCCAAATTTAAATAACCTATTTTTTTTCCACATACTTGCAGAGAATGGTTTACCAAAACTAAATTACTAGAAGGGCAACACGATAAATTGCACACGACTGTAACAAGCATCTTGTCAGTAAAGCCGGTTCCTTGATTAGTAGTAAATCACCATCAGCTGCTTTCAGATGGAGCAGCATTTATTACACAAAGCCGTAGTTCACTGACAAGCGGGGAAATATCAAATTCATAATCGTGGATGAATCACCAGCTAGGGGTGGGACGGTTGTCATGACCACCGCACCACCTGGTGCAATGCCACCGCAGTGGTGAAGTGCCACCGGCGGTTGTGTGACGTCACATATCAGGTGAATGATTAAAGGGGACAGAGAATGAAAAACAGTTTTTACCTTATCTTTGTTGAATAATGGTAGTCTACCCGCATTCACAAACATACAAAAAGTGCAAAACATGCTAAACATCTCAGTCTCATAGAAATTCCTCTTTTAGAAATGTCAGCCAGAAAACAGCCCAATCTGAAAAACTGATGCTTATGACATCATAGGCATCTAACTGCCCCTCCACTTTAAAATAATTGACTACATTTTTTGAGTGGCAGCAAAGTCAGCCAATCAGTAATGAGATTGCAAGTTAAGCCAGTAGGGGGAGCCAAATAGGTGCAAAACCACTTGTTTAAAATCCCCCACCCTAATAGAGCTATCTGAGAGAGGTTTTTAGGAAGCTTCTAAGGCATTACAGACCCAAACAAAAATGTTTTTGTCTAAATGTCACATCACAGAACAAGGATAAATACTCTGTTCCATCATTCTATGTCACCTTTAAACAAAAAAATAAGTATAAAAATTGCAGTTTTTTTACACGTGAAATAATAATAACAAAAGTTGTACAGTAATTTAAAGCCTAAGATACAAATTTATAACATTGTTTTATGTTAATACACAAATCTCCGCTACATTACCATGTATGGCGTTTCCACTAAACTGGTGGATTTTAGCATAACTCAGCACGTTGGAGTTTAGCTATGTCACTGTGTTGTGCGTCTGCTTTAGTTTCTTTTGGTCTCCAGTGACAGTGATACATACACATCACGTTTGTCTTTTGTTGTGAAATAAAAATTTTACCAGGTTAAAGTTGCGCGCATCAGGAAGCGCATTTAGTGAAACTTTATTTTCTTTCACCATTTAAACCACCCTAACCCCCCCCCCCCCATGGACCCCACCACCGATTATAGTATTATACTCAATTATAGCACTTAAACATGGAAAAAGTCAGATTTTCATGATATGTCCCTTTTAGGCTATCATAAATCCTCAACAAGCTTAACCAAGACGTATATAATTAATTTATAATGATTCTTTTAACATGCAAATTTTAGTCAATGTATGGCTAAATAGAGAAATAAAAGGAGTAAAAAAATTCCTATGGAAAGCAGCCAACATCTTACCTTTTTATGTTTGCTCTTGAGTTTCTGTGTGACATATATGTAAGTGTTCGATGCAAGAAGATTGGCTAACAAATGCAAAAACAAGGATGCAATAATTAGTCTATTGCCATGGGCGCTATTTACAGTTACTTGGTTAAATATTTATATCAAATTGACATTAGCATATCATTTCTTCATGGTCTAGCCATACTTACTGCTATAAGATTTCTTGTCCGGAGAAATCTGTATATTTGAGTTGGTTCTGTGAACAAACATTAAAAGTTAAGTAAACTAATTTTTCAGAATAACATTTTGGCATGTAAACCTAAAAAGAAACCCATGTCTTCATCACTTTAAAGTAGTCACTTTTCTCACAATGACATTCTTTTACATAAATCAAAGTGACAGTCTAGGAAGACAATTTGTCTTGTATCCACTAGCTATTGTAAAGACACTACCATGATTTTTTTTGTAGATTTTCTTCTGTTCATTACTGTTAATTCTCTTGTTCCCCATGGTATTTTAAAAATAAGAAAAAGACATAAAGGCACCATAAAGCACGTGCCATCTGATGCACGTGTCGAATTTTCATATAGGATGTGGCCTACACAAATAATAAGGGTATTGTTAATTATGCTATTATTATGGGAAAAACACAATATATGATCCATATCCCGTACACCAAAAGCCATTTTACCATTTTGTAAGCTATTGGACACAGTTTGCTGATCACTATCGTTGTTTAGCCTTCAAGCTAGGAATGTCGCGAACCAATCGGATACTCAAAAATGCACTAACCAGTTACACACAAAAAAAGAAAATTGTTATGTTTACAAAACAATGTGCATTTATGGTCAAATTTTATTACTGACACAGAACGCAGTGGTTTGACTCAATACAAAGGCACGTAACGTTACGTGACCACAAGTTTGGTACGATATGTTAGCAACCTGCTAAACGGCTTCAGATGTTCATTTTTAAAACGGCACAACAAACACCACAAAACTGCAGAAATATAAACTGCGCGATATTCAATCTCGATTGGCGGCAAACCCCGATCAACTTACTCTCGAAAGCCTGTAGAAAGAGTTCGTGGTCGGCTTGGATCTGCTCCATCTTGGGTCGCTTGACTGTAGTCATCACAACACCGGATGATATGTGTGCTCCTCCATTAGCAGCTTTACCCGTGTTGCTGGCATAAAAACCATTTCCACCAGAGCTGTGCTTTTGTGGAGCCATCCTAAAATTGCGTTAGTGGTCGAATCAGATGTTTTAAACGGAACTCCAGTGGATTCCAACCGAGTCCTGAGCCCAAACAAAGGGAGAGCAGCCGAGACTGGTTCGCCCCCTCAACAAAGTAACAGTTAACATCAACAAGCCGGCAGTTCAGTTTGTTTTCCACACACACCGGATGAAATTCGCGACAATGCTACTGCAAACCTTGCAACGATGTATCATTCGCGTCTATAATCAATATAAAGCTTTTCGGATCATATGAAATTTGGATTGCTGACTTGATAGTAAACAGTTACAAGATATTTTTATCTTAACGTCGGTTACCCCGGCAAGCTATTCGGCGCTAAAGCTATAGAACGCAAAACTCCCGCTTTTTCGTAGCAGAAAGTCTATTTAACGCTTTGAGGTTCACTATCGCGTCGAATAAATTCACACAAACCGCCGTTTACTTATTAAGAATGTACACGTACGATCAGAAATATTGGGCCCGATAGGAAACAACCTAAAGTCGAAAGTGCTGGGAATATTACCCGCCCTCCTCCTTGAATGTATTCCGCACAGCTGATAAAAGCTTGAGGTTAGAAATTACAGTCAAGTTTGGTGGAGAGTGTGTGCGGTGTTCAGGCCGTCTTCCGTTTCGCTTATTATTTTTTCGCGGGAAATTCGTTTCCCCCTCCTCAGAGTAGAGGCTGATAGAGAAACAGGCCAGGGTTAGTAAACCAAACGTTTACTAACTGATCATTACACGTTTGGTTTGTTAGGTTTTTAAGTTATTGTTATTTGTTTCATTCTCCTATTTATTACATTTGTCCCTGTCTGTGAAATCCAGGCTAAAGCCTCATAATCAAATGAAATTATTTCATCATTAAAGTTTGATTTTAGTCATTGACTTAACATTTATTTCAAACTTTGACATGGTCTTACTCAGTCGATGTTAAAGATACCAAGGTTATATTTTCAATTCAATGTATTTCTATTGAACCTTCCACGTTGCAAAATGTTTCAAATCTGCTTTACAGAAAATACATTATTATTACAGAAAATAAATTTGTTAGTATATATTATAGTTTTTACTGTTACCAAAATGAATGTTTAGGTCTGTATTATAGCAATGATAGGTGATAAAGGCTTTTATATTTAAGTTTTTTATGATGATCCAGAGATAATGGCATTTGAAGTCCTCATGTGAGGTACTAGGTATCATCTTTTTATAGATGTTAGGTATATCCAGGTATAAAGAAAGAAAAGCAGATGAAGAATAGTTAGCGTAGCTGTTGTTCATAATATTTCAGGCAAAGAGAATTATTTGCTTTTAGCTGGAGTAATTTAGATTTAAACTGGGAGGGAGTGTCTGAGCCCTGAACAGGTCATTTTTTCAGAATGTTTTTACATTAGGATGATTTTATGTAGAAAAGAGTCTTCAGCTACGGACTGGGTGACCTTTTTTTAAACAAATTTAACAAAAGATTTTCATTTGAAAACTAGTCTTGTTCACTGATTACTATGTTTGTTCATATTCCCTGTTTTGTATATGGTAAAACTCAATAGGGGTGGTTTTCCAGACAGGGTTTAGGTTAATCCAGGACTAGGTCTTAATTATATTAGGACATTTAAGGAGTTTTTACAAACATAGCTTACAAAAACACATAGTTTTTCTGGCACCAATGCACCACAAAATCAACACAGATTTAACTGTTTCTCATTTTATTCAACTTATTTAACAGTTCATATTAGCTTAGACAGGATAAAAATAAAGAAAAACTATAGTAAATAGACGAAAATAATATAATAAAAACTAAACTGAGAACTACACATTATGCATAGAGTACACAAGACTACATAAAGTGCATGTGTGCAAACAACATTTACAGCAGTAACAATTAAGTTAATAAAAGAGGCAGTAATGTGGAAATTATTTCACAGCTGAAAACATACTTTCTATATTTCTATATGATACACCTCTAGTTCTCAGTACAGTATATAATTTTCTCGATTATAGATTAAAAAATATATAATTTATTTCTGGGTAAAGATTTGTGCTTTTAGGATTTTATAGAAAAAACTAAAGGACAAGTGAAAAGGCTAACGTTACTTTGTTTATTTGTTTTTGCTGTAATTGTAATGCCTAGTCCCAAATGTTTTAAGGGTTTACCTCTCATTTAACAAAATATGTTTTATGATTTTGACTATGTAATTCGTCTGTTCGTGATTAAAGCAATAGGCGCTTGACGTGGTCGTTTACCGCAGTTTCAAAGCCATCATACAAATAGGCGTTAGCTGCTGGTCGCACGATAAGTGGGTCTGCGTGTAGGTAGAAACCGTCATAATGTTTTCCAAATAGCTAAACTGAGAATTTTAGCGAATTGAAAATGTATGTCAAACGTCTGTGATTAATATTGTTGGAAAATACAGCACACGATACAGTAAAATATATGTGGGATCTTGTGGGATCTCTCTCGGCGATAACAAAAGATCCCCTATAGCTATAGATTATCTATAGAAGATTACTTCTATAACATCTAAAGTGATTTACATTGTAAGCATTCATCAAAAGCCTGTTTTATGGTAATGAAGTTACACTAAATTACGTTATTTACGCCCAAGTGGCCATCAGGCGCGGTGGCCAAGTGGTAAGGCGTCGGTCTCGTAAACCGAAGATCGCGGGTTCGAACCCCGTCCGTGCCTAGAAAATTGGGAGAGTTATGCTTTTTGTTTTTAGTTTAGCTTTCAAACACGTTCATAAAATCACCTAAAATCAGCTGTTCCCATCGTGTTAAAAATGTTTTTATATATTCCCATCGTGTAATATTTGAACGATCACACAAGTATTCCTCAATTAAATTATTATTGTCCCGTTTTGTATTCTAAAATTGTATTTAAGTTAAAATGATAGAAACTTTGTCTAGAAAACTTTGCCTGATCACTTTCAGTTTTTAACAGTTTGTGCTTGGGTAAGGAGAGAAGAATTGTGAGGAAGCAATTTCTGAAAAAAAAGGCAATCTGTTAAAGGGGACATTTCATGAAATACTGACTTTTTCCATGTTTAAGTGCTATAATTGCTTCTATCAACCTAGACAATGTGAAGAAGATCAACCCAGTAACTTAGTTTTAGTAAACCATTCTCTGCAAGCATGTGAAAAAATAGGTCATTGAAATCTGTCTCTCCTTGTGATGTCAGATGGGGATACCGCCCCTTGATCTGAACTATCCAACCACGACACTGCCATTTAGTGCAGAGATCAGCTCATTTGCAGTTTAAAGGACACAAAAACAGCACATTTTTGCTCACACCTACAAAGTGGCGATTTTAACATGCTATAAGAAATAATCTATAAGGTATAAGCTAAAACTTCACATACGTACTCTGGGGGACACCCTAGATTTAAATTACATTGTTAAAAGTCTTGTGAAATGTCCCCTTTAAGTTGATTCGAGGTTGGTGATGTTTGTTCGAGGTTCTATTAGAAAACCTGAACCATTTGGTACAAAAAATGTTGTGGTTTTGGATACTTTATATTATATTACTGATACAGTTGGGTTTTGCAGATATTGTTTGAAGTAAATGTTACAAAACATATATTATGTGATTGATTGATTGATAAATTAAAATGTGGTGCATTGCTTAATGTGTTAAAAACGTAAAAATACTTTAGTATGGCGGTTTGAAATGTTTTTTCAGAACATGCACTCTAATTTTTTTCTAAGCGTCTGTAGGCAATGCCATGTATACACCACAAGATGGAGCTCAAAATTAAGTAAAAAAGCAGCCCTGTTTTCAACCAGATGTAGCGCAATGCATATGCAAAGAGCTTGAATATTTTACGTTCAAATGATGCACGTTGATTTACACCAATAAAAATTAACCACATTGCTCAAATCTGTGTAGAAGTCATTGCATGTTTAACATATTAAACAGCTAATGCATTGGAAGGCAGCTCGCGCATCACGCAAGCATTTCGCATTTATTAATATGCAAATGACCAAACAATAAACTTTATAGCTGCTGTGCCAAAAACAAACATTAAGCAACAGTCGGTGAGTGTGACACATTCATAAACGCACGTGCTACCTAGAATGCCATTTTAGGGAGGGCCTGAGTCGCACGAGACGAGTCCGACGCGCGCGAGAGATCTCTGCTCCCAGCTGCTGTCGCACAAGGCACGCGAGTGTGCACGATCCAGGTAAACCCAATAAAAAGGCGAAAGGCAGTGGTGACAGTCGGGACAGCGCAAAACTTACAAGGATATTGCCATGAATGAAAATATTGCGGCGCATTCGTGAGGAAAGACATCAATTTCTCCTTAGAAGAAAGTTATTTGCGGGGTTTAGTGAAGACTTCATCTTAATGTCATGCCTTGTGACAGCAATCGGAACTAGAATTGGAAAAACTTTTCTTCAACTCTTTTAGTAACCATGTTAAGATGATATTTCACGGCTATGGACATAAAATGCAGGATTGTTACATATGATACAGCGATTTAAACGGTGGAATCCAGCAGAGGTAAATGAATCTATTTTAGAGTTAAATCTACATTATCACAATCTGTGATGTATTACAATAAGATTTGCTGGTACTTTATTTGGCTTTGTTTTTATGCGAAACGCAGTTCTATTCTAAACCAGGCCATGCAACGCATATTAAATTACAATGTGGTTATGCTAGTAATAACATGGTTTTAGTATCTAAGTATAACATTATTCACAATGTAATGAGCACTACATGGGTTTTAAAACATTAATGTGTTAGAGGTTGGGTCTTTGCGGGCAAGATGAGTAGTTAAATGTACTCTCTCAACTGGCCTACAAAGTCCCAGTTTCTGGCTCATAAAATCCTCCTCGGTTAATTTCTGCCTCAATATTTACTGCATAACATATATTTAAAAGCTATAAACGTTGTATGTTGTGGTTAGTAGAACAAATTATTATGAATGTTTCCAAACCCGTCTATTTGCTTAAATAATGGAATTCCAATCAAAGGACAGGAATATACATATTAAAATAATTATCTTCAAAACTAGATTTGCCATGTGCAATGTGTAGCCTACTATAAATTACTGTTAATAACCCAAAAGGATTCGGCATGCAACATCCCATGGTTGGAAACTCATGGATGTAGTCCAACCGAACTGATTAAAGATCATAATCTTAAATGTTTCTCCCTAAAATGGTTTCTCTTTTTACATAGCTTAAAGTGCGTTGTGTCTCATTTTAACCGAGCACTTTATATTCTGTTTTAGTACGATTTCTTTAATTCCTTTGACAAAAAAGCGAAGCTCCTTTAAACCACTTGGCACACTTTTATATTAAGTTGTAATGTGAACCTTGAGCTGTAACTTCATAGACATTTCAACAGCATATTATTGAAGTATTGAAATGTCCCCCACACTGTCTGATGGGCATGTTTGTAGTGCATGTTTAAAACACCAACCCGAATAGAAAAGAACCCGGTCAGAAATGCACTGAACTCATTCACCTCTTTCAGCTACCCATTTAAATCCACAAGCGAACTCCATTTTTATAAGCGCAATTTATAAACCCCTGGCATGCATCCTTGACTGGAGGAGGGGTCTAAAATTCCCCTCACTCTCCTCTTAATTTAAACTTTTCAGTTGTTGAATGGCTGACAAACAGTGTCTGCTCATTTCCAGCCGACAGGCAAGGAAGCGATACAGCAGCTCCATGTCAGAGCTTCCCATGGGAGGGAAGAGTGTCCAACTTTCACCAACAGCCAGCCACCAGATTGAAAGCCGGCTCCGTGCCGCTGAAATGTGAGTCTAGGAAGAGGACCCAAAAGGCAGCAAGAAAAATGAGGGACTTTTAGGGGCAGCTGTGTTTTATTAACCCAGTCATAATGCCCCTAAAAATCCTTATTGCTCTTGCAATTTTCAGCATCCCTACATGGAAAGGCACAACTGAGCAGAGATTAATGGAGAGACATGCTCTAAACTGAAAAGGACACGCATAATCTCATCTAAAAAAAATTGGGGGGGCTCTTTCGAAGCTATGTTAATATAGTTTTTTGATTTAGGTGTCATCTTTGTTTCAAATAATATTCCTAAAATTTCTTAGGAGTAGAAACAAATGAAAGAAGTGTTGGCATACAGTACAGTAAGAGCATAGAGCTCTATATTATTTTAGATAGCTTAGCCCAAAATAATTTTATTTTAGAAAAGTTCATATTGACTTTTAAATCTTGGCAAATCTGAGCACAGTTTGAGACGGTGGTAAAATCTCTGTTGAAACTCAAACTAGGACAAGAGAAATAACTAAAAAAGCAGAATACCTAAAATAAAGAAAAATAACTTTAAAAATCATCCAATTTTTCTTTTTCATTTCCTGTTATTTTTTGCATATAGTGGTTGAATTTAACCTTCGAATCGTGTACTTGTTGCACAGCCAACTATTTGTAAAAGATGCTGTATAAATAATGCAAATTATACTATATGTGATTTATGTAAATGATTCTGTAATTATACCTATGGCTTTCATTAATGCAATGCAATGTATGTTTTCTCATTCAAACCAATACAGAGACTATATTTGAGAAGTGACATTCAACTCTGAGTGTTTTTTTAAGTCAATGCCTTGCAAATGCTGAATGAAGATTTTTCTGCATGAGCCTACATCTTTGTCAGGATACCTTTGACACAAAGTTGATGCAGGACTTATTCATTATCCAAAAACCCGATAGTCGAGTTCCTCTGGACGTGGGGATTGTATTAAACTGTAGGCGTTATTATCTTGGCCGGAAAAACCTGAGCCCGTTTTTAGAATCTCGCATGAAAAATCGTAACGAAAGAATCAAAGTTCAGCTTCTTCTCGTTGGCCCTGTCTGACACATTTTGGTATAAGGGACAGGTAATAGCCTGCACAGAAGCTAGAGATGAAGTGACTCAGCTTCATTGAGTTTGGAGAGGATGCATGAGGGTGTAAGCCTGAATCTCAGACTACTGTCCCACAAGTCTCATTTATAATCTGCCATTATCACAGTACACTGGAAACTTTGCATTTCCCTCCGCTGAGGGCAAGAGATGATTCAGGCCAGGACGTCCCTGTGCCAAAATAAGCTGAAGAGGTTTGGAGAGGCATGTACATTATAGGCCATATTAACATTTTAAAAACTGTACACAGTGAAAATGATTCGTTGCTTTGGTAGACCCTACATAGACAGGTTGTGTGACAAGACCTTAACCTCAAAAACCAAAACTGTGCATATACAGTAGTCTGGTATCGGTCTAAATCTGGGTCCTGAAGCAAAAACAGTGGAGAACCACAGCTTTATACACTCAAAACCAAGGTTTATTGAATCACACAAATGCACTTTTCACAAATAAAAATCGATTATAATGACAAGAGAAAACTTGCTGCGAGATGACAAATGCTTGTGAAAAGTGTGTGTGTGTGTGTGTGGAGTAAAGAGGCAGTGGTCTGTAACTGGGTGGGAAAAGGTGACACAGATATCTGATGACTCAGCACAGGCACACCTCCTAAACCACAGTCAGTGACTCACAATCACATTGAGCAATTTGTTTATCTGCTAACCGTTTATGCTTTACATATGCTGACGCTGTTTATTTTTTGAATTTGTAACAAATAAATGTGGATGTATGGGGTTTAGCAAAGGTAAAAGCAGAGATGCTCCACGAAACAATTACAGAAGCTAGTTATTCAACCATTTAGTTGTCTGCAGCATATGCACAATGATCTGTGCTGTTCTCTGCTCCACAGCTCGAAGAGGCCTCAGGCCTGTAGGCAACTGAGTAAACTAGTACATAAAAGCCCAAACCACAATGAAAGTGATCCTTTTGCAGTTTTCATTTACAAACCGTAGTATTTTCTCTGGAGTGTAATTGTAAAATTGTTGGTTATATTTGTGTGTGTGTGTGTGTGTGTTTGTGTGTATATATATATATATATATATATATATATATATATATATATATATATATATGTGTATATATATATATATATATAGAGAGAGAGAGAGAGAGAGAGAGAGAGAGAGAGAGAGAGAGAGAGAGAGAGAATACTGTATATGCATGTGTGGATGTTTGCATACTTTTAGAAGTGCGAATGCTAGACAGATGTAAAAAGCTGCAATGCTGCGTGCAAGTTTAATCAAGTTATTTGAACCTAATACGTTTTTGACTAGTATGTAGTTGACATAACTTATAAAAAGTTGAAATTATTTTATTTAAGTTAAAGTAAAATAAAAAACTTTAGTTGATATTACTTTTTACAGTGTAGGATAAGCTTCTTAAATAATAAAGAGTGGGAATGGCAGATTAAATCGTACACTTTGTGACTGAATCACTCGCAAACATGCCCTGTGGTGTCATACAGCTCAGCCAGAACTTGTGAAAGATCAGCCAGGAGAAATAAAAGATCCTATCAAATGAATTCGGAGGATAAAAAGACAAGTAATTAAAGTGGGAGAAACATGCTTTTGAGAAAATAGAGAGAAAGAGATGAAGCGATAGTTAAAAGGTTGTGTTTTCATGGCTCAGGAGACTTCTGAGTTCTCAGTAATTGTCTTTGTCTCGAAAAAATTATCCTAAAATCAGTAGAAGAAATAAATATGAACAAATCGCCAAAGACTTGCAGTTAACAGATCATATATGAACAAAACCTTTCTGGTAAATGAGTGCTGCCAATTTACAAGTAAGAGAGGTTGTAAGATGTCGGAGCCGATGGTGTAGTGGACGGTGCTCCAACATATGGTGCAGACGCACTTCTGGCGACCCGAGTTCGAATCCCGACTCGAGGTCCTTTGCCAATCCCATACCCCTCTCTTCACCCTATACTTTCCTGTCGTCTCCTAAATTACTATCCAATAAAGGCAAAAATGGCCCAAAATATATCTTTAAAAAAAAAAAAAAAAAAAAAAAGAGAGGTTGTAAGATTACCAGTAATTTACTGCTAAGCGCAATGTATGAATGGAGAATAATGATTACCGGCATAACAACGGACGACGTCAGAACACACACGCAGCGTAAAGTCCACATCTCTTCACCAAAGTTGTTTAAAACAGTTTACCATCTATTTGCCAAATGGTCCACATCATTCACATACTCTTGCTCTTCATGGTAATTTAGTTAAAGTATTATAAAATGAATGGTGATATCACACATCTGAGAACAGATTTGAAAAATCTCTTTGTTATGAGACATAAGATAAATAGTATTAGTAGATTAGTATATACTAAGACCCATTAAAGTCTCCATGTTCTCATCTTCAAATTAAATTGCTGTCTAGGAGAAACAATTAAGAGTTAAAATAGATAGAAATTAGAAAGAGAGCAAACATCAAAAAGACTTTAGAGAGAAATCCTAAGAAAATGTGGGAGGTGAAGGACGAATTTAAATGCATGATGAGTATGAACTATAGTTTTAGTTGAACAGGACACAAACACATTCAGACATAGCCAGCCAGTCTTGTGGTGTGCTATACCACTACATTTATTTTTAGTTTAGGGCAAACAGTTTTCCTCCTGGCATTTTAAAAATAGACAACAAATAGTGTATCGCCTTTAAAATAAGGAATTTAGACAACACATCTCTTATTCACATTACATACACCTCGTGTGTACATACAAGATCTGTATTCAGGTATAAATAAAACCTCCACACAGGTTTTTGAAAAGCACCCATTCAGCAAAAAATTAAGTGACAGGCTGTCCATAGAAAAGAAGAGCAATAAGGTGAAATCAAACAAGGTTAAACCCATTAGAAAATATATAATGTAAAGTAAAATACTGTTTTTGTGGAAAGCATGGCACTCGTTTGAATTTATACAAGCACAAATAGCTTAAAAACAATATTTATCAATCCTTTTATCTGTAATTCCAAAGACGGACTGTCTGTGAGCAAGGTCCTTTTAGCAATGTCTCAAATGATCAAACCGATAAAAACAATTTCCTGAGAACTGGGCTTTTAAAACCCTTAATGTGGTAAAGTACACTCTAATAATATAGGCAATATGGAATATGAACAGAGATAAACACAAGAAAAAACAATAAATGACCACTGCCAATTCTGACTAACTGGCTAAGGCCAAATGCATTTCAGATCACAGACAGCACTGGTTAAGTAAGTAAGTCAATCTGACAGCAAGATTCAACTTTACACTTTTTATCCAAGAATGACTTTCAGTAAACCATTAAGTTAACAAATATTTTGATTCATATGGATTAATAAAAAACTAAGTTGGAAAAGTTGCTTGACAAAGATAGTGGCACAAAGGTAAAAGCTTGTGATATGCTTGGGTAACAGTTACTGGCAAAATTGCAGTTATCTAGCTGCAGATCTGACGGTTTACACATTTTTACTTAAGAAATTCTGTCTCTAGAGGACAGAAGACAAAGCCAAAATGGGGATAAAGGTCCTACTTGAATAAAAAATTGCAGATGTATGCAAGAAGTTTATGATGAAACACAAATGTCTTTCAAAACATATTTCAAAATGTTTGAGTTTAAAATAAGTTTCTTGGACATCTGTTCACCACGGCAGTCTTATATGGGAATTAAAGCATGTTTTATTGTTCTGTATCTGCTTAATGAATATCAAATGTTGGTTACTATTTATATTCAATAAAGGCGTAATTTTTAAGTTTTGTGTTATTGTTTTTTTATTTACCAGTATTATACCACAACACCACATTTTAAAGACCATACAGTACTGACAATTTGTAATTATTTTATTGCTCTGATATAACTTTTGATATAAAATTAAGTTTAATCAAATTAGTTATGCAAAACTTACAACTTAAGTATGTACTATATATTTAGTTGACATAATTTATAAACAAGTTGAAATTATTTAACTTAATTTATTAAGTAAAACAATTTTTTTACTTAATTATTCATTTACTTATGTTTTCAGTGACAGCTGTGCTGTTATCAAACTATATGCTAGGAATGTTGTGCACTCTCCTGTAAATTCTGTTTTGTTTTTTTATTTAAATTGTTAATTTTTTTTTAAATTAATTTAATAGTTTTTAAAAATGATTAAAAGCCCTTGCTTTCAAATAGTCATAGTCATTTACAATGTTTATTCCACTGGAACGAATTATGCATGCGCTAAATGTCGAACAATGTGCCTTTTCACCGCCTGAATCATAGCCATATAGTTTGGTAAGAGATTTTCAAAATACAGGGTTACTATGTTCATTGTGTCCACAATGCTTGAACCCAGAAGAGATTTTTGGCACTGAGTTACAGTTATATGCAGTAGAGTCACTTTTCCAGAGTACACAACTGACAGCTCCAAAATAAGAGAGGAGAAAGAAAGATGCCGTTAACTCTTCCTTACATCATGTTTAATGTGGCTAGCTTGTAGTTGTAAAGTAATTTTATAATTTTAGCCTTACCATTGACACAGCAATACAACAATTACTCTTCAACTAAATAAAAAACTGCACACTTAGTGTTGCTAAGCATGATTTTTTTAAAGCCCTAAGTCATGCTTAACAAAAAGACAGAGCATTAATTTAAGAATGACTGATTAAAATAGTGCATATTAGCATTTGACAAACAGAGTTTTTTACTTTTTGACTGAATGAGAATAAAAATGATGTTAATGTTTACAAAGTCATCATGACAAACAAAATACAATTAAACAATGCTTAATAGTCATAATAATTATCTAAAAAGAAATGCCATTTATTTAATTAAAAACAAGAACATTATTTAATTAACTAGTAATAATGTGAAGCAAAAATTAGTGCTGTTTTTTTCTAACAGATTGATGTTGATTAATTTGGCAAATGTAGTTGCAGACTTTAACCAATTACTAAACCGAAAGACAGTGTTCAGCCTTAAATAACCCTAAGAAACAAAACCTGCTTCTGTTTGAGAAGTGAATTAAGCAGCACCTCGACCCACTTGTGCTGAATGCTCTTTGAATAAGCACATCAGGGGAGTTGAAATTTTTGATGCAGGTTGATAAAGAGGAGCAACACAGTCGAGATTTGGGCTCAATGTGGGCCCGGCCAACTAAACTGTATATATGCCTCTATATGCAAAGCTTGGTTTTAATGGCATCAATACACATTGTAAAAAAATAAATAAGATGCAGTGAATTTTACTATGGTAAAGGCTGTCTAGGATACACCGTCACTCCGCAAAACTTCTATAATACAGCATAATAAAGAGATAGGATGTTATCGATAAAGAGAGAGTTACTTAATATAGCCAGATATTCTCAGCATTTCTCACCCTTCTCCTACAGGCCAATGATGTGACCCACAAGATTAACAAGCCAGTGTTTATAAGAGAGGCCACGAAGGAGACTCCCAACACACCACACACACACTGCACCGCACCAACACAATCCTGAGTCTGTTGCTTATGTGAATCTCAAGTCATCATAACTCTAATGGCAGTTAACATCAGCATTCGAAGTGAACATGTGGTGTCAGATGGCAGAATTGTGATGTCCTTAATTAGCAGTTAGTTAATTTGTAATTCAAGACCGGCTCCATTTGCAATTGATGCGAGAATGAGTCTAATGAATAGATCAGCTGTCATACAGTCAGTTTACGTCTATTTAAAGTTCCGGAGGTGAGTAATTTTCTAAAAATGTGACGGACGTGCATGCTGGTCAGGTGTGAGTTTCCCTTGACACTAATATGAGACACAGATGAGCGGTTGCCTGTGCCAGAGTCAAACAACATATATAAACGCGCAAATGGACTGATAGAAGAACGGGGAGATTTTAATTCCGTGCCCTGCACCCATAACCCTACGGTTTTCGGACGGTCCATCACCAACATGTGAGCCAGGGCTAAATGAAAACCAAATATACCTGCAGAAAGCTGAGCCAGCCAACATACTGGTGTCAGTTTGCTTGTGTCGTGTTGGAGCGTTTTACGAGGTGATGTTAATGGGATACAGAGAACAACTCCTCCTTCTGCACACTGTCATATCTCAGGCCTCCTGAACCTGCGCTGAGGTCAGAAACAGGAGCTGAAGTGTCCAGACCAAAACCAGGTTGGCGATATTGAAAGCACAATCCAGGTGGAAAAACACTTTAAAGGTCACCATTCCTGTGAATTCATACTGGATAATATAGCATGTATATACAGTACTGTGCAAACGTCTTAGGCCACCATGCCACCTTTAGGTTTGTTGTTTTTGCAATGTTATAGAAATCATATATAATTATTTCTCAGTGTCTTTATTAGAACCAGAAAATACAGGAAATGTGTATAGTATTAAAAACAGTATAAAAGTATAAGCTGAAGTGTCAAGTATTTAGGGTAAACAGCCCTTCCACTTGAGCAATAGCAGGTAACTGCATGAGATGAAATCCTTATTTCAAATTCTAATCGAATGATTTCAGGACTTTAGTTTCCCGAATCAAGATGTGTTTCGTGCCAAGAGATGTCACATTAAATACTGACTGATGCCTAAAGATGACGTTTAGTCCTAAAATTGTTTTGTTTTTAATTTTGTGTACATATTTCCTGTATTTTCTGTTTGTATCTTATTAAAAAGAGTGAAAATAAATATGGATGGATATTTATACTTTGCAAAAACAACAAAGCCTAAGACTTTTACACAGTACTATATATATATATATATATATATATATATTTTATATTAAGATCAACATGTAAAATTATCAAGGTTATTCTAAATACATATAACTATTTTGCTTAGTCTGCCTTTTTAAAATTAAAGACTTAAGTGATATTATATTAGCTAGAGTAGCTGTATAATAGTGTAGCTCTCAAAATAAATAATAATAATAATAATAATAATATTAATAATAAGCTACAGTGTTCTGTTCATGACATAAAACAATCTCAAACTTAAAATTTTAATTAAACAAAACAAATTAAACGCTACAATTTTGTGTTGTTGAGTACCCTTATTTTTTTTTAGGTTTAAATACACAGAATTTATGATAAATAAATCTATTTTATAAAATTTCATAAAACTGGGGGCCCCAGTTAAAGAACCACTGCTGTATAGCACAACTTATAACACATGGTGATAAGTAATTCCAAGGTCATAGGTTTGATCCTGAGAAAACACATGCTAAGAAAATCATCTGCAAACTGCTATAATGTAAATATTACCCTGATGTTCCACTTCAAATAAATAACAAGATGTAGAAATACAAAAATGTGTATCTATTTCAGTCTATATAATAGTATTATCACTACTCCAATTGATTCATTTAGCCAAATGGAAATTTTCGACCTTTTTTGGAAAGGGAATTTGTTTAAAAATCTCAAATAACTTTCACAGTCATGTGTTAGTAATGTTAAAGCTCATAAAAAAGTATCTCTGGTATTTGTTTTAACTCCAACCCTCACACCCACACAGAGACAACAAGTCACACGCTTTCTTATTTTAACTAGAAGCAACAAGCAAAACAGCCAGGAAATCAGCTTCCAATGTAAATATCTCAACCAATCGCTTCTCAAACATTTGAATACAAGTAAATCTCTGAAACAATAACTTTAATGAATGAATTAATAGAATGGCTTATGATGGCTGCATGTCTAGCGTCCATATTTTCTTTGTTCAGAAAAAATAGGGTCA
The DNA here is from genome assembly GCF_030506205.2 of Paramisgurnus dabryanus. Taxonomy (NCBI): domain Eukaryota; kingdom Metazoa; phylum Chordata; class Actinopteri; order Cypriniformes; family Cobitidae; genus Paramisgurnus; species Paramisgurnus dabryanus. The sequence goes on from NC_133339.1 coordinate 31,292,844, forward strand.
AGTTTCCTTTACTATAGATGAAAATGTACAAACGGCTACCCACATAATTTGTTATGCTACAAACTCGATCTAATTCCACAGACACAAAAATACATTTGGGGTGAGAGGTTGCCCAGAGAAATATCCCCACATTTACCTTTGGGATCAATTCTGTGATGAAGCAACGACTATCATGCATTTTTGGGTCGGAATAAAACCAGAACAGACGTGTTTGATGAACAGTAGGCCAGAGTCTGTTTGTCAATCACTAAGCCACAGGGAGATGCCGGAGGTGGGGGTTAGGGGGTAAAAGCAGGGGCGGTTTCGGGTCCCGGGTTGACACACCCTGGATTGCTCACGGGAACACAGCGAGGACGATTTCACAAAGTTCTGCTGTGCTTTTCCACCCATGCTCTCCGATCAAAAAAAGAGTCGTGGGTGTGTTCTATCCCAAAACTGACAAACACACACATACAGTTACACAATAACCAACACGGACGCACAGAGACACTGCTCTAACACAAACACAGACGCACATGCATACCAGCCAATTGTAAAAGCGCCAAATACTCCCATTCATAGACAGAGCATCTAAAAAATGCATCAATTAGACAATCCGACCGAGTGGCTGTGTTTAGACTTAGTGCTACAGTATACCTTATCATCAATGTCTCCATTTATAAATCTATCAGATCCTTTCATTTATAACATTTCCGGTGTATGATGCACCGCCTGTCTGCATTACGTCTCAGAGGGGGATTTTGCAAGCAACCGTGCATTAATGAAGTTGAGCTGGCCACGCTTTAAAGTAAGGCCATTAATATTCTGTAAAGATTACATTCCAGGAATGATTTAAGGAGACTGTGCAGCAATACTGCGCTCTGGAGGAAAGGTTTTCATGGATGGAGGAGTCATAATGGGAGAAGGTCAGGTCTCTCCAAAAACATCTCAAACAGAGAGAGGGGAGCAGTCGTCTGGATAAGCAGGACAAAGGACACGGGGAGAAATGGCAATGACGAAATGACTGAAAAGCCACGTGTGTGCACAACATCGCAAAGATTAATACAGTCAGTGCACTTTGGGTTGTTTTAACCCATGGCTGGGTAAAATAATATAACCCAGCCGTCGGGTTATAAAGAAACATATGCTAGGTTGTTTTATTACTTAGGTACAGTCTCAACTAAATAAAAAAATGCACATTATGTACTACTTCTACGTCAATAATCAAATAAATATGAATAAATGGATCCTCAGGCTTTGCTTATCAGAAATATGCTCTTTCCACCATTTTTCAAAAATAATAAAATAAATAAATAAATAAATCGAACTTAAAGCATTCTCATTTGTGGTCTTTAACTTTTGGGCCCTACTGGTGCTCATGTTAGTAAGGTCAAGCATACATGCATATAAGCAGGAATTGAAAAACCAAAGCATATACACACTCTTACACTCAACTTCACCCTTTAAGGCAGAAGATTACAATCTTTATCTTAATTATTTACATCCTCTCCCGACGCCATAACCTAGTGAACAACCTGATTTAAGATTAAGGCATAATGCTTTAGCATGTCAGGTCTGAGGTACAGAGCTCCACTCAATATAAATCATCAGGACTATCAGCAATATAAGACAAAACTAGTCATGTCTCCATATGGGCTGGAGATCGTATCAGTAGGAAGTACTCCTATAGACAAGCAGAGAAGGGTCAGACAATATCATCTACACCAGGGGGCTGCCTCCAACCTTTTTGTGAGCAAGGGCTACCACAATGGATAAAACATGTGGAGGGCAACTTTTTGATATTTATCTACTCAAAACTTTTTTGATTTACTTGTTGATTTTATTTTATTTTATTTGTTACTATGTTTTATCATTGTTTAAAATTTTAACATACATAAAAGAAGCCAAGCTAATATAAATATATGTAATAAATAAATATTACAATTTAAGACTATTAATAGAATATGTTTTGGCGGGCACCTCACAGACTCTGAGCGGGCAACCTGGTGCCCGTGAGCACCATGTTGGAGACCACTGATCTACACCTTTAAGATGTGTGAATAATATAAATAAAAGTTACCAAAAGCCACAGCTTATTACTGGATGTCTTCAGCAAGTTCAAATGTCTCTGTGGTATACAGTTTTTATTTTTTTAAATACATTTTTTATATACTCACATTTACCAGTAGAGACGTTTGAACTTGCTAAAAACATGAGTCGGTGTAATACTAAACTCTGGTTTTTGGTTTCTTTTCTATTCGTTAAGTAACAGAATATTATTTTGTATTACTTCATGATAATACTTTGTTGTGAATTATTTTTAAACACACCACTTTAATTCAAAGATTTATTTTATTCACAATTTAGTCTATACACACACACACACACACACACACACAGAGAGACACATTTTAGGGGAACGATCATTCGGAAACTGTGTAACATACAGAAATAGATGTCGGTCATGACTCATGGTTTTCTCACAGAAAGACAGTTTTAGATTAAATTTGTTCACTAACAATTCCCAAAAGTGTACATACATCCACTGCAACACTTTGCTGTCCTTTTATCATTTTCCTGAATTTTTTTCCTGGTACACCACAATGTTATTTTCACATTCCACGTGATGGTAGTCAACATTTGGCAAATGTTCATTTTCTTAATAATATGTAAAAATAAGAAAATAAAAAGCCAGTATTTTATCTATCCTATGATACAATAATTTTTTTATACTTTTTCATGATTATTTAAGTTCACAGCTTGACTCAAAACTACGCACGTTTAAAAAATAATACGATTTTCTTATACTGCCTTATGAATAAACTTCAATATTAAATTAATTATAATTTCACTTGTGGCACAATTGTTAAGAAAGTCATAATTATTGTAAAAATCTACATAAATATTCAAAAGGTTTATGATTACACAATTCCCCAGTTTTAAAAATGTAATATTTTTTGCATTTATTTACATAATAGCATTACATTTTTTAGAGGATTAAACTTTTTTTTTAAGTCTAACACATTCATTTGTAATGGGGTAATAGAATTAGATCAACACACCGAAAGCATTTAAAACATAGAAAAAACACACGATGAAAGAAACCATAAAACCTTTCAACATGACCTTTATAACAAATAGAAAATGTCCCTGGGAAATAAAAGTGATAAACAGCCAAAGAAAGCCATGAATATTGAGGCATTTTAAATCTATCCTAAAGACAAATTAAAACACTTACAAGGACTTGCAAGGATTTGTAATATAACAGTATAAAATCATTCATATTAATAAAAATAACATCGGTTAAAATAGTCCATTTGGATATAATCACACACTTGTAATATTGTCACAATCAGCAGAGGAACAATGTATTACACACAAAGGCCTTGCTTGCGGTAAAGCAACTCAGCCAGTGAGACACAATGGCCTTAAATCATGATGATGAAACACTCAGGCAATTTAAAGCAAAGCTCCGAGCCAATCTTAACATCAGACTTGTCTAGTTTGTATGTAGTTCAGCCACAACATCTGTATCAGACAACTGCCTATATTACCCTAAGCCAAACTATTATCTATGTCTATATACACGAGTCCTCTTCAACTTACATTAACACTTGCAGAAATGCCAGGACCTACGAAACAAAGATGGCTAACATGCAGCCAAGGGCTTCTGCTAGCATCTTAAAATAGCATCATTTGCACACAGTGGTCAGATGGTCTTGAAATCCATGATTAATGTTTCGTGTGTCTCTGGTTCAACTAGCATGGGCTGTTGATTAAGGCGGAAACTTCACACCTTCTTGACAATCAACTCTCTATCCTGTCATATGGCCGACAGAGAGGAAGAGATGTTTACACAACAGTTATATCTTGGAAAACATCTGTTCTTATCTGACAAGAAGACACAAGAAGAGTATTTGAGCTCTAACGGCTTTAAGTGAAGAGGATGGGCTCAGTATGCAGAACAAAGGTGACAAGCATATCACGTCTTTACTCATATGAGGAGGACCAGCAGCACTACAAAATTAAATTTCTCAAAAAATTCAAATGTATGTCGGAGGTGAGGTACTAGTGATTCCAAAAGCTGCCTCATATCCCAATCCAGTTCCACCTTACTCTCCATATTTTGAGGAAGTCTAAGGACTGTAATTAAAATGTCCTAATCAATATATTAATATTCGTAAACATGATAATTTATACTTACTTTATGCCACAGGTCTGTTGAATGCATTTTCTAAATGGTTGAGAAATGTTCCATGGGTGTTGATTATTTTTCTGCACACCTATCTTGTCAAACGTCTTAAAATAACAACCAGAGCAATGTTTGTGGTAACCGTGGTATAAGAGGAATAATTGACTCCAGTTCTTTGAATTATTTGAAAATAATGCACACCCAAGGTAGTAGTGCGGTCCATCATCAATCGATTCCTTACATAAAATCATAATTGTGTGAGGAAATAAAAATATTAAAATAAGTGTAGTTTTCTTGCTGCACTAGTGAATAGACAAAATTTGTTTTTACAACAAGAAAAAAATCTGAATTGGGTAAGAAAACTATGCAGTTAAGTCAATTTTTTGTTTACATATTTTTCCTTAGATCAGAAGTATCCGTTTTTCAACACTTCCAAACATTTGCTCAGCACATTCCAAAGTCATACCCAGTGGCGGCTTGTGACTTTTCTTCCGAGGGGCACAAATTCAAAATATGTGTTGGGAGTGTCATGTGTATTGCTCGCCATTTCAAAATATGTTGCGTCGTGTGAACCATGTGCATCATGCGTCTCCAAACGCAGCAAAAGGGTTTATGATAAAAGAGACGCTCACATTTACAAAATACTTGCAAGACACTAACTTAACACTAACCTTAGATTACACATGAGATTAAGCGAGAATCTGGCAAACGCGAGCGTCTCTTTTATCATAAACCCTTTAGGCCCTGTCCCAAATGGCACACTCCGGACTCGTAGAATCCTCAGAGTCCACACTTTGATGACATGACATCATATAGTGCAGACCTTAGGGACCCTTGACGCAAGTCCACGAGGGCGCACTGGAGTCGTATTTTGGGACAGACTCGAGCGTCACGTGCAGCAGTGGGGGCTTCGCCAAAGACCGCACTAAGGGTGCGAATGGGGTGCGGATGAGCACACATGGGAGCGTAAAAATTACAGATGGAACACCCTACAGACTCGTGGACTATGCGAGCACATGCAATTTAAGGCCATAAGACCGAAAGTCCACATGAAGTGCGCAATTTGGGACAGGGCCTTAGACGCTAGTGATGGGTCGATCGCAAACGAACAGGCTCTAAGAGACGATTCTTTGTTGCAAACGAGAAGAGCCGACTACCGTCAGTTAGTGAGCCAAATCTTCAGCTGCAGGCAGAGGCGGGACCTATTTTTATGTGGCACATGATGCGTCCAATCAAATGGGAAGACAGGAATTAGGATTATGTGAAAAAATAAAGAGGGACAGATGCTCCAAAAAGCCAGTGTAGTGAGGTAGACGGAGCGATATAGAGAATTCATTAAAGTTTTATTATAATGTCAAATAATAGTAACTGTGTATTTTTTCCTAACGAAAAAATCCTAAAAATAAGGCTTTTATAAAAACAATTGATACAAAAATTGCATACCAACACACAAACCATTTACAATTGCTAAACTGAGCTAAAATAAGAAGTCTTCCATTGATGCTAAACGAAGAGCCAGAGCCGTAAGAGTTGGCTCTTCTAATGGTGCTCTTCCATCGCATAGTACCCCACGGTTTGGTTTGGGTCAGGTCGGGTCAGCTCACCTCACTTTGGCTTGGTTAGTTAGAGTTTAGTATCCCTTCGGAGTGGGAGGGATTATAGGCGTGTCGTTATATTTGTGCTGCCTACTGCTGTAGTGAAAGCGTCGTAGTATATTCCCATACATTCATTTATTTCTTAAAAAATTTAAATTGGCCACCACAAATAGATGTTTGCACATCGCGTTTATCACCACCTTTGTCTCACATAACAGTTTCTGTACAAACACAGGAAAAAATAGAGCGAATGTGCTGCCACAAACTGCAAACTGCAAGGTAAAGCTAAGCTTTTATTCTAGCGATGACGCTGGTAGTGACGATTCTCTCAAACCAATCAGTGATCTACAGGGTTTTCGCGTCACGTTTGGTATCAGCTCGGGCCGCTTGGAACCCAGACCGAGATGGTACTAAAAAAAGTATTGAGTGCTACGTACTGCACCCAGTGGAAAAGCTCACAATTGTGAGGATGATATAAAACATTTACATGTAAGAGATTTTTGACATGTAACAAATAGTCCAGTAGGATAGTTGTTAGGACTTTCTTGTGCTTTCATACAGTCAATGTTGCTTGGATGTTTCTTCAGTCTAAAGTGATTTTTAAAGCTCAGGTGATTGGCTCAGAAACAGACCGATCTTGCCAAGCAACTGCTATTTTAATGGGTGAGCTCCCTCTCCTAGTCAGTAAGGCTACATCACTAAAGACCTTAGTGAACCCTCCAAATCAAAGAGCCTGGGACAACATTTCAATTGTATCTTCAGACACAATGACATGCATGACTGCATTTGCTATGCATATTAATCCGATTAAACAGATTAGATTGAATAAACAGCTTTCACCATGTTATGGGCTATTACGACACACACAAAAGTATTCGAGAGTCTCATCACTTAGACACAAAACAATGCCGGTACGTCATCAACGAGGCATCATTGCCATCTCAGGAGATATCCAGGACCTCGTGTTCCCTACAGCGTCTTCGTAGGCCCAGTGGCAGTGGATGAGCTACGTGAACAGGAATGCCAGGGCTAACACGACCCACATGGCTCCACACAGTTCTTCCTAAGCTTGGCACTCTCTCCGGGCAGGACAGGCACGGTTGCCCGGCAACACTTTAACTCCGCTCCCTATTGGCTAGGCAAAGTCAGAACGTACAACATTTCTCAACACTGCAATCTGTTTTTCCATCAGTTACAGAGAACCTGAAATGCCAAGCTGGAGTCTGTTTCTGTTCTGACAAACAGATTACTGCCAAATGTCATTCCAAAGCAACGCGCCAATAAAAAAACTACAGCAGCAATGCTTGTGAGCTTCTTTCTCATTAGTTATTGCTTACGAGCATCAGCTTCCCAAAAGCCATTGTCTCGCATTATCCCTCAATGTCCCGGACAGCCAGACCAGGGCAGAATTCCCCTTCTTTAAACAGCACGTTTCAGTGAGTCATCAAATGGGAAAAAGCGAGTGTTGGAGGCATGCCTGGACAGATCGGAGTTCCCCTTTAAAGCGCACACACTTATACACGCTGAGTCACACACTCCAAAACGAGAACAAAACTTTATTTAGGAGCTGCAAACGCACACTATATCTGTCTTTGTCTTTTCTATACCCAAATGCTGACCATTTACGTTTATGCATTTCAACCAGTGCATTAAAAAACGAATCCCGTGGGATCGAACCCATGACCCTTTGCGCTGCTAACGCAATCCACTACAAATTGAGCTACAGGAACACTAACGGATACCACATGGCTATAAAGTTTCTGTAAGTTCAATTTGAACTACTGTACATGCAGTAATCTTCTTATTGCTGTGTCATTCGTTTTCATTTCAGGCCAACAAAAGCCCTCTAATTAAAAAAACGATTGAGCAATGAGTGTTTATGTTGCCTATTACAGTTATGCATCTGCCAGATGTTTTTATCCAAGATGTTTTATCCAGTGCATTCAAGCTGCGTGATTTTCCTGAAATCGAACCCATGATCTGTGTGTTGCTAATGCAATGCTCCACCAACTGAGCTACAGAAACACACTAGAGTAATATTTTCTTCTTTATTATAATCATATGGGCCTCACAGATGGAGGTATTATATTACAGCGTCTCCTTTATGCACACTTGCCTTCCTGTTTCCACCAAACAGCACGTCTGACAATGCCTTTAGATTGATTATTCCTTGAAAGAACACCAAACGCTGGTCCGCTGATGATCACTGTGTGAGGAGGAGGCATCACTGGACACATAGGAGACCGGGGATCTTTTTATGGCTAGGAGGCAGACACCACACACAGAGAACAGCAATTAACATGCAGCCAATCAATAACAGAAGCACCATCTCCAGTAGGAAGGATTACAAGCACCCTCAACAGACCCCTATAAGAAAAGCACTCAGTATAGAGAGAAAAAAACATAAAAGTGCACAGAAATTAAACTTCAACCTATATCATAAAGAAGAGCTGCAGCGGGTCTACCTATTGCTTTATACGCAGATGCTTCAGCATATATATATGACCTAGCCAGTTTCTATTTTTGTGATTTACTATTTTCTAAATAAAATAGTCGTAGCAAGGTGGAAAATCTTGAATTGGATGCAAATAGCTTGTTACTAAAAAAATGGTCTGAAACAGCATCTATGTTAGGCAAATCTCAATCTGAGTTTCCTCCATAGCCTAAATTGTCCTTATCTGATCTCACTTGTCTGATCCACACTCTTTTAAGTGTTACATCATATAAATACTGCTTATATATCCCAACAGGCTCTCCATATAAACTCTCTCAGCTGTGATGCTCAGCCTCTGGCTGTTTCAACCATAAAGGGATGCTGAGAAACCTATGAGAAAGTGGGACAACTCCTGTACTTCAGGTTTCTCACTTACGTCCTTGCTGCTCTTGTGAGAAGGAGGTCATTCACATCTTGCGGTGTTCAATCATTGAGACCAGCCTCACCTGGCCTAAATACACCACATTACCTCAGTAAAGCAGCAATGCAGAGTTATACGCATTTAAATATTTGGCGGCCACGTTTATTTGAAGCGAATTACAGTGGGTTCAGGGGCGGCGGGTGACTTATATGTATTTAGCACATCATGTGTGGCTCGTCATGTCAAAATATGTCTTTGGCGCGTCATATGAACTTATATGCATTATGTGTCGTTTCAAAATACATGTTTGCTGCACACGCTTCTAAGGGATTTATGATAAAAGAGACGCTCACGACGTTGGCCAGATACTCACTTAATCTCAAAGTTTAGTGTTAAGTTAGTGTCTCACGAGTATTTTGTCAACGTGAGCGTCTCTTTTATCATAAACCCTTTCGACGTGTCTGCAACAGGCACGTATTTTGACAAGACGCATGATGCACATTGTTCACATGACGCAACAAACGCATATTTTGATTTTGTACCCCTCTGAAAAGAAGTCACCGGCCCCCACTGAGTGCGTTAAATATACATTGTATTAGTAGGTGTGTTCCCTGAGGGTCGAACCAACAACCTTTGCAATACTAATGCAATGCTCTATCAGTTAAGCTACAGGAACAGATTATGACAGACATGTAGACTGTGAGGTGTATAGTTATAGCAACACTATGGCAATAGTTTCTTAAAATATCTGTGCATAAGTATAACTTTAAAAAGTTATATTGGATTCATGCTCGAAAACGACCTCAAACTATTGAGCCATGAATGAAACGCAGGTGTGTTGCAGAAAACTTTATACAACAGTTCACATCAATGTCTTTGTGAAAACTGCCTTTATAACAGTGAGGAATGTCATTGCTTCAAATGGAAAAACCAAACCGCGTAGGTGTCGTTTTGAGCAGAAAAAAAAACCACATTTAAAGTGGAAGATGTAAAGGTGGACTTTTAGGCTCTTACTTTTTATTAGTATTTAAGAGTAGTATTGAGAAGTTATATCTTTAAAGGTAAAACACTAAATACTAATTATCTAAATGTACTATATATATATAGGTAATTTTTTTGTTTCTTTCTATAAACTACAAAAAAAGCTTTCTGCCAAATTCCTAATAAAAATAATAATAGTAAATATTTGAATTTATTTACTGAAAATTAAATATATATAAAAAAAAATAGGTTGTTCACATCAATGCCCTTGTGTAAACTGCCTTTATAACAATGAATCATCTGCTAGTTAGTGCTCTCAATTGACTATTGCAAAAATGCATCCCAAACCTGAAACAAAGAGACATTCACCAAATCCAGAAAAAAGGTTTGGGTGCTTTTGTGTTTGGACAGCTGTGATAAAACACATGTAAGTCATTCTTGAGGAGCACATTCCTGTTAGATGTGTCTAATGAGAATTGTGAGGGAGGTGATCTGGCTTATCAGACCTCGAGCAATGTGAAGAATGAGGATACTGCTTGAATACGACCTCTTTATGCTGGAAATGCCATACACATTATAGTTATTACGAGACGAACACTTAAACACACCTAATGATTTAATGACACAGATTGTGAATGTAATTTGACTGCTCATGCCCAGTCTTTTCCAGTTGTGCTCAGGCTTTGTTTACAATGATACACGGATAAAAACATTTATTTAAGAAACACTATTTATGTGTGTTGAGTCCAATCTTAAAATGTTTCAGCGAGGTGTGATATTGCCATCTATTCAAACTGTATAAATCCCACAAAGAAAAAAAAACGATTGACGCAAGTTAAAGGTGTTTGTGGATGGAGTTAAGTCTTACCTGTACAAAATGTCGCTGATTAGTTATAGATATTTGCATACAAGGACATAAGCAGGGCAGGACTTACCAGGGTGGAGGCCCCTGGGCTTGAATAAATTTTGGGCCCTACACTCTCAGAACAAAAGGTACAAAAGCTGTCACTAGGATGGTACCCTTAAAATGGGTCCTAATATTTACTATTTAGGTACAGATATATACATTTGTTCCCATTACATGCACTCTTTAGGTACAAAGGTGTACTATTTGAAAGGGTACATATGTGGTATATATACCCCAGTGACAGCTTGTGTAAATTATCTTCTGAGAGTGCACACATACAGTAAACAACCTAAAATAAATAATATATCATAGAACTATATTTTAGGGAAGTTTCCCCACAGGGTTTAGATTAATCCAGCACTAGGCCTATTGCTATAGGTTATTATTAGGGCATTCAAGTAGTTTTTACAAACAAACCTTACAAAAAACATTACTGGTGTGCGTCTTGAGACAATGTTAAGATATATCAGTGCAAGATGTGTTTAAATTAAGACAGATCAATCATGCATTTTAGTCTGGGACTAGGATAAGACCTGACTAGGAAACTGCCCCTATATCTCTAAAGCAGAACATAAGCCCAGTCTAAAATTAAATCATGTATTTTAGGGATGTCACAAATCCACATTAATCCTGCACGTTAAAAAATACCCCATAACAACATTTAAAATCATTGTGTTAGACTTAGCTTAAGAAGAGAATGATATGTTTTGATTAACATTCACCTTATTACACACCATATAATGTTATAAACATAATCAACAAGCGTATTTTGTGCATATAGCCTAAGTGGTGCAGTGAAAAGAAAAGATTTTAGGATATTATTTAATAATTATGACAAGACCATCATGTAATATTAGACACCAAAAACCAAAGTGGAGAAGATGATCATTAATTAATTTTGCGTTTGATATGAACGTAATACATTAAAACCTTGAACGTAGATATAAAAATGAACACTTTTCAGAAGTTTAAACTGTGATTCTGTTAGCAAACATGCTGAAAGAGAAACTACAGGAAAGTTAGGCTAGCTAGTGGATTATATCAAAAACCATCAGGACATCAACATGGCCATAATTTAGTGAATCCTCACCTCCAGATGAAGTAATAAACTGGACTGATGATTTAAATGTTGACATAGTCATATGTGCGTTGTTAACTCTCCGGATTTTGTTATGTTTCGTAGCTCTGCTCCACTCGTTTATTTCTCCACAGAAACTGTTTGTCGCATGAACTGCAGACTGCGAGCAGATTGGATTTCATTTGGCGCTACGCAGATCGTTTGGTGATGTCAAAGTACCGCGAGAGCGATTAGAAAGCAGACTTCTCTGTGTGATTTCTCGAATCGCTCTCGCGGTACTCTGATGTCATTCTTTTTGCTGTTGTTGAACCACTAGAAAACACCCGTCTGCTTTACAATCACTTTTGCGGCGTGATTATTTGATTTCATATGATGATCGGATCGCGCAGTGCCGCATGAAGTCAAATGCACCAAATACCAAATAGCCGACTGCATATGAGGTTAAACCCGCCAAAGTAGCAAGTGGAGCATGCGAATGGTGAGTGATTCAGATGTCAATTTCTGAATGAAAGTGTCAAAGGTTTGTCACACACTGTTAAGTATCCTCACGCTTTTTTAAATGGGTATACGGAAATCCTTGACCATTACTAGTGGATATACTGCGTATACCGGCGTATCACGTAAGATTACAAACAAACAAGAAAAAAACTGAGTTACAAGACCATAGCCTACTCTAGTAATCTTTTTCATACTGAGCGCTTCATTTTCGCGTTGCTCTTTCTCATTATCTGTAAAGCTCATTCATGACTCGCATTTCGCGTATTCGCTATTGTACTAGCATCTATGGGTTTCAAAAGCAGTAAACTCAGCGCGTCATATTCAGCACCAAGATGACTGACATATATATATATATATATATATTAACGAATTAAATGCAGCACCAAACAATTCTGCACCAACCAATAGGCTGTAAAATAAAAAATGAAAACGACTGAACAAATCAAACGAACGCAAGCAAGCACGGAGGCCCCTATTGGCCGAGGCCCCTGGGCTCAAGCCCACTCAAGCCCAATGGTAAGTCCGGCCATGGACATAAGACAAAAGTCTTGGTTGGGTTCAATTCAACAAGGCTGTTAAAAATGAATGCGAAACGCTACAGCGCACCCTGCCGGATAAGTAAGGAGACGTAAAATAACGCACGTGCTTGTGTAAACTAAATTTACTTTGAAACATAAAGTGTGATTTATAAAATATAATATAGTTATTATAAGACAGGTCAATATTATTATATTATCAATAATATTATTATATTTTCCCCCTACTCTAAAAAAGACAGTGGCAGGCTACTTTAGTATTTACTGTAGTAATGTAAAACATTTTTGATAGTGTTTTTGAACCTTACCATGATAAATATTAAATGACACCACAGTATTTTCACTAGATTCACTAGAGTTAAAACAACAAACCACTGTAGTATACATTAAAAGTGTAGCTATACAGTAGCCTAATTAATTACTATAATAGCCTACTACAATAGGATATATTTACTATAGTAAATATTAACATATACTACAATATTTTTATATGTGATTCTGTTTTACGTTATCCCCTGTAGATCTCAGAAAAATATATCTGTGAAATATTTATTCGTTCAATTCTAAGCCTCCTGCACTATTGGTACCCCCAAAGATCATTTTTATTAGTAGTAACATGGGTGTGAGGGCCCAATCTTATATTCTTTCATAGTGCACAAAATTAAGGGTGCCCCTGGTTGTACCATTTCAGAGCAATAAAATTAGGAGGGTGTTCACCTGAATTTAAGTAGCCTGTATTGGTTTAAAGAACTTAGGAGCACATGGCCTGCTGAAATAAACAGCACAAACCAGCCTAAGCTGGTTAGTTGGTCTTGACTTGTTCAAACTGGATCTAGTCTGGCCAAGCTGATGTTCAGCAGCTGTGTAATCTGGTGAGTCAACTGATGTTCCATCCAGACCAACTTTACTGTTTTTTTCTTTTTTGCAAAATACATACATAATATTGTTCTATTTCTCTTAAACCCTACAAATTAAATCGCTAACAATAAAATTAAAGGAAAACACCACCGTTTTTTTATATTTTATTTTGTTCTTACCTCAACTTAGATGAATTAATACATACCTATCTTTTTGTAAATGCGTGCACTTTTAATCTTCATACAGCGCTTTGTGAATGTGTTAGCATTTAGCCTAGCCCCATTTATTGCTATGGCTCCAAACAAAAGTTTTATTTTGTGCCAACATACTTACTCGTGTAACTAGTCATGTAACAGTCTTTAAATAAGGAAAACATGGAAGTGTTTGGTGGCTTCTAAATTCATCCCTGTTTGGATCCTAAGGAATGAATGGGGCTAGGCTAAATGCTAACACATTCATGACGCGTTGTACAAAGATTAGGTGCACACATTGAATAAAGATGGGTATGTATTAATTCGTCTAAGTTGAGGTAAGAACATAGTAAAATATTGAAAAATTGTGTTTTTCTTTAAGCTAACGTGTTCACTTTGCTAAGCAGCTGCTATTCCTCAAGGACTTTAAGTGTATAACTTGCAGTAGATTTCTGCTGAATTATTTAGATCAGTTCTGTCATTTATCTAAAGCAGGTTAGTGGAGGCTTTCTCCACTAGATGGAGATAAAGTTTAATCTAGTGCTAGTCGAAGACACCACATCAAAGATATAACTGGGAGATCTGATGGAGAAGAAAAAGTCAATACTCTCGTCATGCCAAAAGTCATTTATTATACATTTACAATTTGCCATAACTCTTGAGGCATTTAAACTATTATTTATATTCTCAAAGATTTTTGTCCTTCCCTATTTTGTGTGATTAGAAACAAGTAATAATACTATATGGTGTTATATACCCATACATGAGACAAGAAAAAGTTCAGTCTTCTCCTATAACAACAAAAAGGCATAAACAACAACAGAAAACTTCTGTAAACCTTTATCCATACAAAAGTGTCAAACTGTGAAACATCTTACCTGTAACAGTGGACACAAAGCACTCTTTAAAATGTGCAAAAACTACATTGCTGCTTGACCATTCAAAACCTTTCGCTTATTATATAACATCTACACCTCTTATGGAGAGTCACAGGGAGTTATACAGTGAATATTTTATATACCAGTAAGGGTGTAATATGGTTGTTTCTTCAAAAGACTGATTATGGACTGTTTCAGGCTAAACGTCCCTTTTTAAAACTATTAATAAACAATTATTAGTCTATGAAATTACAACTGATAATGAGTCATTTTAAAGAATATTACAGTAACTATGATGTTACTTTATAATTTCAAATGCAACACTCAGAAATAAAGGTAAATAAAAGCTGTCGCTGAGGTGTTACCTTTAAAGGGTCCTATCCCGGTTACAATTTTTGTACCTTTATTTCTGACAGTGCCGGGTGAAAACTAATTTAAAATGACTTCTACATTGCTTGGTCATATGTCTAACATTTAAGATACCTTGATATTTTATCATAAAACTGTATAAAATACTTCCTTTAATCTATTCATTAAGGTTGATGAGTGGCACAGCAATACAAATAGGAACTAATATCTGTACAACATTTACAACCATTGAAAAAATGCTACAATGCAAAATATACCAGACATATATAGAAAGCTCCTCTAGAACTGATAATAATAATAATAATAATAATAATAGTTATTGAAACAATCAAAACTGTTGCATTCCAAACAAAGGGCACAAACAGAAAGAGATTAAACATGCAAAGAAACAATTTCAGTACAATTTGTGCAACAAAGCAAAACTAGTTGAGTAACAATCAAGCACGTAGCATTATTGGTTCCTTTCTCATACTACACAATAATTTGAAATACTGTGATTCACATTATATTTGACTACTGAATAATAATTCATGGAGGAGTGATTATTGAATATACACTGAAAAAAATGATTCATTGAATTTAATCAATTTTTTTAAGGTAAGTGGTTGCAATCAATTTATTTAAGCTACATTTAAACAAAAGTTTTATATTTTATTTTACTTTACTAATCTTTTTTGTTTAAATGTAGCTTAAATAAATTGATTGCAACCACTTACCTTAAAAAATTTGATTAAATTCAATGAATCATTTTTTTCAGTGAGTGACGTGTATGGTAAGACATTCATGGGATGTAGATTTGAATTTTTAATGTGCACTTTCTTCTACTCATGGCACTTGATGTACAATATTAATATTACTGTGAGTTATGTATAAATTCATCAATTCACAAAAGATAAATCCACTATAACATATTGTTAGATAGAAGTTAATGGTTTTAACCAAATTGTATTTTATTATCATAGTTTTGGGAGCTTTGTAGTAAACAAGACTACTTGTTTATTAACAGCATAATCATTTACTT
This sequence comes from Paramisgurnus dabryanus, assembly GCF_030506205.2. Taxonomy (NCBI): domain Eukaryota; kingdom Metazoa; phylum Chordata; class Actinopteri; order Cypriniformes; family Cobitidae; genus Paramisgurnus; species Paramisgurnus dabryanus. The sequence continues at coordinate 31,308,782 of NC_133339.1, forward strand.
GATCCACCAACTCTGCATCTTTACTTAAATGTTATTTCATGTATACTTTTCACAGACTTTTACAAAAAATAAACCTTTCTTTTTGAGATTTTATAGTCTTTTCTCTCTTTCATCGTATATACTATATTATACAACATTGACTGTGCTCACACTCTTCACCTCTCTTGTGCTTTGTTTAGAACTACACATGACTCCTCAAACTAAGGATGCTGATGACTGGTCCAGCCCTGACAGATGCTGATCACTATGGCAACCAAAAGCATCATCCATTATATGCAATGAGTTTTACAGAGTAGCTATACTCTTACAATGGGTTGACATGATGTTTGTTAATATGACTATAATTACAGCATATACATATTGCATGTTGACAATTCAGAGGAAGGTTTTTTTTTACTGCTGATCCTTATTACCATAACTCCTATTATCATGTGGCATTCAGTCTCAGATAGAGATCTCATGTCCTATTGCTGACTTCACAGATGAACAGTACTACAAAAACAAGGTTTAGAGAAAATCTATAGGGTTTCCGGAACAGAATCCCCCCAAACACTGATTACCCTGTCAGTGCATATATATATATCTCTCCTCAGTCAGTAGTGTGATCGCAATGATATTAAATACGTTTTTATTTGTTTTGTTTTTTATGAAGAATACAACAAAGAGTTGTACGTACTCAGAGGTAGTGTGCATATATAACTAAAAATGACAAGTCCTCTACTATACTACATTCCAGTTTAATCGCTTATTTTTGTCATTTCTACAGCCTAAATTTCCTAGCATGATGAGTGTCAATGGAAACTGTCATGTGTGTGTGTGTGTGTGTGTCAGATAAATTTTTTCAACAGTAACTAGCTCTGTAAATACAAGATGACCTGGTCAAGGGGGCTGTGTCAGCGCATTTTACACCCCTTGCCTTAAGGGGGAGCACTTAATCAAGCACGTCCTTTATCCACTATCAGCTCAAGAGAAGTGATCAAGTGTTTAATGCTTAATCTCTAGAATAGAGGGGTTGTGGTCTAAGATAGCCAGGATGATCTTGTCCATGTACTGTCTTAAACGGAAGTTGATCTCCTCTTGTTCTTTCAAAGCATCAACCAGCTGTGGGGAGAAGGAGAGAGAAAATGTCTAAAAATGTGCCGAGCATCAATGATAAGACCAATAGCAGTGTAATACAATAGATTTAAAAAACAACAACAACAGCCCCATTTTTGGGTGTTTTTAAAGGTGCATTGGGTGTACATTTTAAAAGGCTCTCTTGACAGAAATGCATATACATAACTATATTATCAGTGGTGTATAAAGATCTCACATAATGAAATGTATTGTTTTTTATTATTACACGGCTCTCTGGAATGCTTGATTCTGATTGGTCAGTTGAGACATTTGCAGGTTCGTTCTTTTCGAATAATAACCGCTCCAAAATAATAACGCATAGCCGGTACTACTTTTACGAGTAAGATCGCTCCGCGCCAATAAAGATTACTGTTTGTTTGGCGCCATCTTGTGACAAACACTGGACAACCACGACAAGACAGAGCTTACTGAGACTGAACTTGACAAAATAGAGCATGACAGCTACGAAGCCAACACACAAAAAAATACAGAATGGGCATTAAAACTTCTCAAAGACTGGCTAAAAGAGAAAAAAATGGAGACAGACAAGTATGAAGCAGAGGATCTTAATAAGGTATTACGATCATTTTATGCATCTGTGCAAAGTTTCGCGGAAGGATAAAAATGTTAATTTAAAACAAATATGCCAATAAAATGTTTCAAATTCATATTCATGTCCAGTTTTTTTTCTTATGTGACAAGTAGCCGTGTAATAAGCGGGATAATGTAGAGTCAGCCGGTAGTTATCGGGAAATAAGCCCCTTCAGTGTGATACAAGACCCTCCGCTTCGCGTCGGGTCCTGATCACACTGTCGGGGCTTATTTCCCGATAACTACCGGCTGCCTCTACATTATCCCTTACTTATCTGAGCATGAGCCGTTTTTATCCGCATACACCATGGGTCTCCTTACATGGAAGTCGCGTCATGTTTTTACAGTAGCCCTTAATAGATAAACTATTCTATAGATCGCGTTTTGTCACTACATTGTGTCAGATGATGACATGTTTGTCCTGTGGTGGCTACCATAGCTTCACTATGGATTTAACTCTTTCCCCGCCAGCATTTAAAAAAAAAGATGCTAGCATTTTTTATGATTTTCACAAAAGTTTAATGCCTTCCAGAAAATGTTCTCACTTCATTCTTTGAATATATAAACAAACAATATATCAAATGAAAGAACAGACCCGCTTTCAAACAAAAAAGTTCTCTTTTTATCACATCTCAAATATGGGTAGGTTTCTTTAAAAATACAAAATTTTAAGCAAAAAGCTAAGATAACTGCGTTTTTGTGAAGAGATCAGATTCAGAGCGATCCTCAAAACATACATGGAGTTTGAAGGGTTTGCCCTAAGGGGTTGCTTCTGGGTTTTATAAGTTGGGTAAGAGTGCCACCTGGTGGATAATAGCGGAAATACGGATTGATGAAAAAACTCGTCATTGGCAGGGAAGGGTTTTAACTCGTCAACAGCGGAAAAGAGTTAAGGATGGGTAACCTGTGGATTGACCCGTTGGTTGCAATTCACAGTCTCACTGCTAGATGCTGCTAAAAGTCCCACATTGGACCTTTAAGTTGGATAATAATTATACACAATATAATTCGACTAAAATCCTGTTTCTGCAAAAAATGAACATGTCTAAAAGAGCAGACTGACCTTGAACTTAAAAATAAACACAAAACATATTCACAAAACAGCAATGAAAATTATAGGAATAAAACAATATGAGCCCATACAGACTTTATACGAACAAGCAAGGATGAAAAGAGCAATATGTAAACATATTTGATGTCAAACATCTTCTTTTTAGCGAATACCAGACAATCGGGAAAGAGACAAGAATTCCAATATGCAAAATGAATAGATTGAAGCTTTCATTTGTTCTTGCCTCGATTAAAATGCTGAATTCGACCAAAAATGCTCCTACAACATATTAGAACTTTGTGTTTTGCATTATATGCACTTTACATTTTAGATTTATACATTGTTGTATTTTTGTTTATTATTATTATTAATATTATTTATTTTAGTTTTATTTTATTTGTCTGTTCAAAACATTGTTATACTTTGCCTAAGACCAATTTCCCCCTGATGGACAAATAAAGTTTAACCTATTCTAACCTAACGTAACTTTGACATAACTTAACAGGATCTCCTACAGCACAATGTAGTGTAAATTATGTTCTCACCTCATCTCTGGAGGCGTTGTCTATCTCTGCTGCCAGTGACTGGGCCTTGGTGTGACACGCAAACAGGTTTTTGGCCTCGTATAGACTGAGGCTGAGAATCTGTCCGTTCAGATCATCATTCTGGTCTCGGAGTTTATGGTTTTCCTGTTATGTAATTTTTTTAACAATAGTATTAAGCATGCAGTAGAATACAAAGATATGATAGATATCACAAATTATTTTTTTGATTTAAAGGTGGTGTGGGTGGGATAACACCGTACCTGTTTAAGTCGCTTGGCTTCGTGCTCCAGCTCGATCTCACGAGTCCTGGCATTGTACTCAGACAGTCCTGCAGCATTCCTGCCACGGCCGGGCTTCTCGTTCTCCAGCTTAAACAGCTGCAGGTGCTCCAGCTCACGGCGCAGGTCTTCAATCAGCTACATGCACATATGGTGTAAGAATGAGATGTTTGTGTTCCTGTAACTCGGTTGGTAGTAATGCAAAACTCAAGGGTTTTTACAAACACAAACTGAGAAAACATGCCTTGTACTGTCGTTAATGTCTGCCAAATACAAATGTAATTGAATCGGAAATATGATTGTGTATGTAATCTGCATTGATAATATCTGTGAGATACCTCTTGCATGGCCTCTCGCTCTTTCTGAAACTCGTGTCTGTTTTGCCACAGCTTATCCATCATTTTCCTGTACAGATCCATCTCATCCTTTAAACGCAGGCTGGTGTCCTCCAACTTATCCGTCATACGTTGCTTCTCCTGTGTAAAAACAAACACACATGCATATCAGGGAAAATTCAAGTGCTATCAGTTCACTAAGCCGGTAATAATTCAGCATATACAAGCAGCCAAAAAATCATGATAATACATTTTTATCATATGCTTCATCCTACATCTCTACCGCCACCATGTTAAGTGTTTTACTTTCTCTTTCTTTGTCATATCAAACAGTGACACAGTTATTTTAGCTACACCATCAACTGCTGCGTTTTCTTTACATTGCTTAATTTCATTTCAGAAATCAGTGCATTACAGATTCAAGGTCTAAATACAGCGCTGTGAATATCACACAGGAAGCAGCTTTCACACTTTTTCCTCCAGCAAGCAGCATGGAGCAGTGTGCTGTTAACACCGACAGACACCTTCATAATATGATAGAGCTCCAGGGATTTCACTGTCACTGAAGGGTGCCAAAGGATCCTTCAGTGAGGTCACATGTGATGGTGTACAAAATGAATGTGTCCCGCTAAATGTTTTATTGAGACAGATATACAGCAATAAAGTGAGATTTGCTTAACTGTCTTAGAAAATCATTTGATGTGTTTTCGTGCATCACTAACCTGGTCCAGTTTTTCAGTTTGAGACTTTAGTCTGCACACATTCACCTTCATCTCTGCATTTTCCTCCTCGAGTTGTTGAACCCTACAGGCAGAAAAGAGCTTTTAAGTGAGAATGGTGCATAATCACAAAGAACATAGTCCTAAGTGGTCTGGCCCACACTGCAGCTTTTTCTAATAAGCCGATTCATCTTTAATACTTCTTATGAATAATCAATGACAGTACATTATGGTTGTTGTGTCATTTAGGAGCGTGTATGGATGGTTTCCTCGGACGCACATGCGCTGCACGATACACGTCTGGATCCGAACTTCCGGTTTCGTTTATTTTATGGTCTGACTAGTTGCTAAACTGATCTCTTGAACAAATGCCTTGTCGAAAATAACAGATGTTTTGGTTTCCTATGTAATCTATGTGTTGTTTTTTGCTTGTTATATAAATAAACTACGTTTAAAGAACTTTGTTGTTATTTATTCTTAGCGGAGTTTATCGGAAGTTACGTGCGGACCATGACAGCCGCTTGTTTATGTTGTTACTGCTGAAACCGTCTATATCCAAAATAATAACAGGGGTTCAGGTCTACATGTGCCTCAGACACTGGTCGGGTATAATACAAACAGCATCGGGTCTAGGGTAATTTAAAATGAACATATTTTTGCCGAACAGAACATAGATGACCCAAACTAACTCGCTAGTGTGCATCGAGTCCTTTTCTAACCCCTCCTGTGTTTGCCAAAAGCGCTTATGACATTGTGTGGTTGGTGGTAGGTTAATTTTCATTAAGCCAGACCTGTCAATCAATTTTGAATGCACATTTTAGAGGTTAGTGTTATCATATTATAAGGTGACCAGATTTTTCAAATGACAAGTAGTCTTAGTTCACTGGTTAAAATATCCTTGAAATCTTATTTGTTATTATCTATTAATTTGATAAGAAGGGCAAAACCTTTTTAAATATTGTCATCTCTTTATTCTTGTGAGTTCATGGAAACCCTAATACCAAAAAATGGTAGTCTCCTTAGAAAACAGGGACATCTGGTCACCTTCTCATATAACAAATGAAAATAAATGGAGCAGTGGCCAATTGGTTGCCAGGCCACTGGGTTTCTGTCTAACTGGTGTGTGCACCTGTCTGTGCCATTTACATTTGGGTCCAGTCTGGCTCAAAAAAATTGCCTGGGTCGGTTGGACGTGGGTCTAACTTTCTCGGGTTTGTCTCAGCCCGGGTCTTTCTAAAATTATGCACATCGGGTTCAGGTAAAAGTGATTCGTCGGGTAATTTTAGATCGGGTACATTTCTTTAGACCCGAGAAGACCTCTAAAACAAGATACAATATACAGCTCTTCTTGTGTACATCTATACTTAAAAACATAAAAACTTGTTATTCTGGCATATGCAGTGATTACTTCTCCTTCACTGTGCTCGAAGCGCTCACTATATATATGAACCTGTTATCTTGTAAACACAACTGTATTTCCTGGTAGACTGATAAAAAAATGGTCTGGCCTCACTCCCAGCCGCTGTGTAGCCAATGAAACCAGCAAAAATCATGAAAGTCTGTAAGCTGTCCTTGAGGCTGGTGCCTGAGTCTAACACATAACACTTATGCATCATGATTTACTATAATCCAAATATCTCCATGTGGCTATTTTGCTTTTATAGGGTTTATGCAGGAAGATTTTGGTACCTGTTACTAAGCAGTTCGATCTCAGTGCCCTTGTCTCTCTCCATCTTGCTGTAAGCCTCTCTGTGTCTCTTCAGTTCCTCCTCCAGACCTTGCTCAGCACGCATCTCCTGATCTTTAATCTGCTCCTCCAGCTCATGTACCCTGATGGGTAAATTCAAGTTTTTATATGCTATGTGTTGGCATATGAGAAGCTCAGATTGACCTCCGTCAAAACCGAGATAATGCAATTAACCGAACGCTCTCTGCATGTATTATACAGTCATCAAATCCTTTCACTTAAAATATGCTTCATCCTGGCCTCAGGTCATTCAGAAATACCCGTCCGTTGGAAGAATCCATTAAGAGTCTGGTTAAAAATGCTCATTTATAAGAAAACATGGACTTGGAGAGTTTTGCATCTGAGCTCATCATATTCTCTACTATGCTGTCTGTATTCAACAATGAGACAGTGTCATATTTACCTGTGCACTAGTTGCGTGTTTTCTTGTTTTAATTTGGATTTCAGATCTCCATTGGCCAGACTGTCATTCTCAAGCTCTGTTATCTTCTTCTCCAAATAACTCACCTGCATTACAATAAGTTAAAGTTATAAATCAGTCACACTCCCAGCATAGCAGCATTAGAATTACTTCATTTTGATACATTGTTAAAGAAACTGTTCATCCCAAAATGAACATGTGCCCATATTTTACTCACCCTCAAGCCATTCTAGGTGTATTTGTTGTCAGGGTTATATTAAATAATATTTAGCCTTTTTTAGCTTAAGTACGGCATTGGATATAGTGCTCCATTTTTAAAGTTCTATCAAAAAATAAACTTATACAGTTAAATGTCTTTGGCTGTGAAGCAATAGGTTTTTGTAAAGCTGGATTAGAGGTCAGTCTTCCGCATAACCCCAAACTCTCGCGTGAACATGCGTGCGGATAGTTTTTAAAGTTTGCAATATAAATGTTTTCTTTGCAAAAAATATGGGTTAATTTTCATTTTTAGGTGAACTGTTCCTTTAACACATTAGGTAAATTGCATGATCTTTGGTCTTCTGTGAGATATTTGCAGGACCTTCTCAGTGATGTCGATATCACAGGAGTCAATACTGTCTCTGAACAGATCTTCTGTGCTGCCCTGACTGCTGCTGAAGTTACTGTGATGGAAGAGCTGGCTGTGGACAACACACAGAAAAACAGAAATCAGAAGATGAAATATGCTGGATCTTTAGACTGTGCTATGATAGTGCTATGATTAAAAAGATTGCTGATCTTTCTAGATTTATATTTGGAAAAAAATAAAATAAATAAAACCATTAAGCATATGAAAGACAATAAATGAAAGACAAAAAATGTTGAGGGTAGCATGGAATTCTGCTCAAGAATCATTGTTTACTCCTTTCCAAATACTGGAATTTGATTACGACTAAGTTAAGTGAGTGAGTGGATTCTCTAAAGCCAGTTAGTAATTAAGGGCACACTCACATTATCCCAACCAAACCAAACCAAGCCCCAGCGCGATTGTCACCTCTCCCTACTCCCCCAGATGCACGCACTCACACTGTACTTCTTATCGATCCGAGTCCGGGCGCGCTTTCGTCATTAAGATGCGATTGTTTTGAAAAAAGCAGGAAGTAAAGCGCTCTCTTAACACTGGAACCCACCGTAATGATAAGTCTGTGTTTTTTATTCGGAGTCGTTCGGTGCGCGATTACAGACAGCCCTCTCACATTTCATCATATTGCTTAGTTGATCTGTCACGTGTGCAGCTCGGACATTCACGTAACCCCGCTGCGCTTTAAAAGGTTTTTACGGAGGCAGATGAAGGTGAGTGGTCGCGCAACTGATGTCTTCACCTTTTGAATCACGCTCAGGCGCGAATGCGCTCACACCACAGCCTTCCGCGCCTGAGCCCAAGTGAACCGCGCTCCGGCCCACCTCTGCAACCCGGCCGCGGCGCGATTAATCAATCCGCGCCCGGGCATGGATCAGAGCGATCACACTAGTCAATCAAACCAGGCTTTGGGGGTCAAACGCGCCCGAGCGCGGTTTGGTTTGGATAGTGTGAGTGCGCCCTTAATCAGGTACTACAAAAAACTGCAATTGCTTATCCTTGCTGGAGTTAAGGAGAAAGTGTTTAATCTGATTTTATACAGGTCTTGTGAAACTAAGAGATGAGAGTAGATGAGACACTCACCGACCAAATGCTGTACTGGAAATTTTCCTGTTTGGGCTGTAAAATGAAACAAAAGGGAAATTAGTTTTGCACCTTTAATGCAGCTTAATCTTTGCACCTCTTTTTGTAATGCTACCATTACCATCATTTTCATTATATGAAATATATATTTTTAATTAGTGGTAAAATCTGATAAATCCTTAAATAATGCATTTAACTATTGCACTTTCCATAAAACATTATCTCAATATTTTCCTGACATTCAAAACATCTTTTAAAATCTTCACATTCCTTCATATACTGTATGGTTATAACTGTAAATTAGTTAATGCTACCCCAAGTTAATCACAAATACTTATATGGGCTTTTTTAAGATGTAAAATAAATCTTCGGTGTCCCCAGAGTACATATGTGAAGTTCTAGCTCAAAATACCCCACAGATAATTGATTATATCATGTTAAAATTGCCACTTTGTAGGTGTGAACAAAAATGGGTGTGTCCTTTTAAATGCAAATGAGCTGAACTCAGTGTCTGGCGCTTTTCCATTGCATAGTACCCCACGGTTTGGTTTAGTTTGGGTCGGGTCAGCTTACTTTTGGGAGCTTTCCATTGGGTGCAGTATGTAGTACCCAATACTTTTTTCGTACCACCTCGGTTGGGGTTCCAAGCGACCCGAGCTGATACCAAACGTGACGCGAAAACACTGTAGATCACTGATTGGTTTGATAGAAGCATCATCGCTGTAATGTAATTATTAGCTTTAGCTTACTGCTAGCCTGCGCTGTCTCAAGCAAACATGTTGTTATCTGTGTTCTGCTATAAGTTTCCAAACACCCTTTTAGCCATGAAAAATACCCACAGGTTGAGAATCCGGGACACCATAACAGTTTATTCCAGACTTGCAGTTTGTGGCGGCACATTCGCGACGTGCACGTCCGCATTATATATGCTTATTACACGGCTCTCTGGAATGCTTGATTCTGATTGGTCAGTTGAGACATTTGCAGGTTCGTTCTTTTCAAATAATAACCGCTCCAAAGTAATAACGCATAGCCGGTACCATTGTACGAGTAAAATAGCTCCGCGCCAACAAAGATCAATAGAGATTACTGTTTGGCGCCATCTTGTGACAAACACTGGACAACCACGGCAAGACACAGACAGCTTACTGAGACTGAACTTGTCAAAATAGAGCATGACAGCTACGAAGCCAACACACAAAAAATACAGAATTGGCATTAAAACTTCTCAAAGACTGGCTAAAAGAGAAAAAATGGAGGCAGACAAGTATGAAGCAGAGGATCTTAATAAGGTATTACGATCATTTTATGCATCTGTGCAAAGTTTCGCGGAAGGATAAAAATGTTAATTTAAAACAAATATGCCAATAAAATGTTTCAAATTCATATTCATGTCCGTTTTTTTTCTTAAGTGACAAGTAGCCGTGTAATAAGCGTAGTTATCGGGAAATAAGCCCCTTCAGTGTGATACAAGACCCTCCGCTTCGCGTCGGGTCCTGATCACACTGTCGGGGCTTATTTCCCGATAACTACCGGCTGCCTCTACATTATCCCTTACTTAAATGCAACTTGAATGAGGCTCAGCGGAGCGCTGTCGACTGACGCCATGGGTCGGGTGTTTGAACAGAAACGGTCATGCGAGACAGAGGTAGTGATAAGCGCGATGTGCAAACATCTATTTGTGGTGGCCAATTTTAATTTTGTGGAGCTGATTAATAAATTAATGTATGGGAATGTATAAGGACGCTCTCACTTGTATGATGTCACAGCAGTAGGCAGCGTAAATATATAGACACGCCTATAATCCCTCCCACTCCGAAGTGATACTAAACTCAATGGAAAAGCTAACCACGCCAAAGTGAGGTGAGCTGACCCGACCCAAACTAAACCGTGGGGTACTATGCAATGGAAAGGCGCCATAAATGGCAGTGTCGTGGTTGGACAGTGGAGATTAAGGGGCAGTTTTATCTACTTCTGACATCACAAGGGGAGCCAAATTTCAATGACCTATTTTTTAACATGCTTGCAGAGAATGGTTTACCAAAACTAAGGGGCTGTCCACACGGAGACGCGTATCACTGTATACGTATACATTTTTTATCGTATTGGCGTTTCGTCCACACGGATCCGGCGTTTTGGGAGACTGGAACCGCAATTTTTTGAAACCGGGTCCTAAAGTGGATAAATCTGAAATCGACACCCTTGCGGTTTCGTGTGTACAGCTAATCCGTATATTTTGTGAAGCGAAAACGTCATCACATCACGTGTCGGAAGCATCACACGTAACAGCAACAACAATAATGGCGGACTACATGATTGTGTTTGTGCTACAGAAGCTACTAAGCCTACTAGCTTTATTACAGCAAAATCTATTGCTTCTATGCAATTGTGGTGAGCAACAAGCGATAATGGACCAACACCATACGCCACATGCTCTTAGATCCACCACGGAAGACAACCAGGAGAAAGACTCCGCTTTTGCTCTTGAAGTTGTTGCGTTTGCCATCACTTCTTCTTCTTGGTTCGTATACAGTGTGCAAGGTTATGCGCATGCTCAAAGTCTTCTTATCCGTGTATAGTGTATATCTGTGGCAGAATTACAGCGCCTCATACTGGTCTGGCATATATACTACACTGCTTTCAGTCGGTTTCAGTGGTTTTGTGTGTGCGCAGATATTTCTTGAGACGACGCTGTGTTTACGGATAATTTTTTTAGAACGAGGAAAAAAATGATCGGATAGGGAATGCACCGGCTTCGTGTAGACAAAGCCTAAGTTAATAGGTTGATCTTTTTCACATTTTCTAGATTGATACAAGCACTGCGGACCCAATCATAGCACGTAAACGTCAGATTTTCATGATCTGTCCCCTTTAAATGTTTTTTTCAGTTCTGCTGGTCTGCTTTGATTTAAATCTAATTACTGGTTTACTATTGACCCAAGTGACCAAGCTCCTATACTGCAGTCAGTTAATCTTGTGCCATGAGATTACACTAATAATCTGCCGTCTTTAAATGTCCTCAGTAAGTACAGGATACCTGCAGTCTAATTATAAACCTGTGTTTATATAACTGTGTCACCCACGCCATTGTTTGAACTTATTCTCGTTATATCACACAGGTCTAAGCCCACACTGCTTACTAAAATAAAAGTCAACTCTCCTGCACTTGTACCTAACCAAACCAACAAAGACACAAGCAGACAATCTGCAAACAAAGGCAGATACACTCAGAGCAAGCACACATACTGTACTCGCCCTCAAGCCATCCTTGATGTACATGATCTTTAAATCTAAGTTTAGGGCTGCATAACAACTAATCGCAACTAATCGTTTGCAGAATACATTTTTTTGTTTGCATCATATATGTTTGTGTATTGTGTGTATGATAATTATATATATATAAATACACACATGCATGTAAAATTTTTGAAAATAATATTTGTTTATATTAAGTATTCATATTTATGTATAATATAAATTATATATAAATATAAAAATGTATATACACATGCAAATATTTCTTAAATATATACATGCATGTGTGTATTTATATATATATATATATATATATATATAATTATTATACACACAATACACAAACATATATGATGCAAACAAAAAATTTTATTCTGCAAACGATTAGTTGTTATGCAGCCCTAAAATTAGATTGTGTTCGTCTGAAAAAAGATCATGTTCATCAAGGATGGCTTGAGGCGAAGTAAATCATGGGGTAATTTTCATTTTTCGCCAAAGTTTAAATGTACTGATAGACGTAGATCTATTAACGGCTGACAAAATCAATGTCAAGTGTTGTCATGGCTTATTAAAATACCTAGATACTTAATAAAATAACATTCAAATTTGAACATGGGTTGAAAATAATCAAACATGTTAAAATTACTAATATCATCTAACAGCAAAGTATCTACAGTTAATTTATTTGTGTTTAATGCATTTGCGATACCCAACCGTCTGCCAATCATGTTTTTTAACTTCAGCATTTAGCCTCGGAATATGTGGCTGAGGATTTAAATGAAAATATCCGGGGATTAACTGAGAAAGGCCACAGAATTCCACATGATCCCACTTCCTCATCATACCTATTCACACGGATAGCAGGACATTGCACAGCTCGGTACTGTACACGCCCTCTCTGTCTGCAGTATAATGCCACAATGTGTCTGCAGCATAGGTGGAGCCCTGACAATCCCATGATGCATTTCAGCCTTGCTACAGATAAAAGATTACAGTACCACTTTTTCTGAAGTACTAAGTTTGTTAGGCATCCCCATGATACAAAAAGATTATTTCAGCAGTTTCCATTAAATCCCACAACACACACCCACTTAAACACCCCAGGCTTTTTTTAGTGTCTCGGTTTTTCCTTACTGTCTGATAACATTCAGAGAGATTAGTAAAGCCCAGAGTCGTATAATAACAGAGTTACGAAACGCTTTGATCTCGCCGTCGCGCGGTCACGTGGTTCATGTAACGTTCTACAGTTCCAAACCAAGCAGGGCTGTCAATCTGTTTGCATAGGTTTTGAGCTATTTTAGGTAAATATAAGCTTGTAATGGGAATTGATCACTATACTTACTATGTTTATAACGTTTTTTTACTAGGGAGTGATGGAAATACAGTAAATCAGTTATAAACAGTTAATTGTGACCCAAAGATAACTGTGGTTATCTATACCAACTACAGCAGCACAGTTTATCTTTTATTTTTGTAGCAAAATATGGCTATATAAATGGCTATCAATCTGCTAAAAACATAATTCCTACACTTTTACTATATTAAAATTACAAAAAAAGATCGCCAACGCGGTTATTTGTAACAGTCAAGCATAACAGAAACACACTAAATTCATATTTAATTGTATTTATAGTACACATTAAATGTTAATATAATTATACATGATTTTCGAGGATACATCACTCGTATTACTTACCAAACACAAGAAACACATAGCAGCATTGTGAAGCAGTGTGACTTTCTTATAAGGCATTTAGCTTGTCGCTGTTGCCCCCTAGTGTTACTCATAATATATAAAAAAGATAAGTATAAAGTAGATGGCCACCAGTAATAACATATTAAACCATTAAATCTATATTATTCACACATTATACACAACTCATTAAAATATAAAATTTTTACTAGTTATTATTAACGATAATCATTACCTACAGCAGAGTTCATAAAATATCACTGTTGCCTATATTAATGAAATGTCCGAAAATGTAAAGAGAAACGGTAATTTCATCGATTTACCAGCAGGTGCCATTGAAATGAATGGGCTTCAGTGCTGCGTTTGGAACTATGCGTCACTACCGGTCACTACATGAAACGCTGTTACTTCCGCATTCCATTCTTACAACGGACGTCTATGTGAGTGTCGTAACTCTATTATTATACGACTCTGGTAAAGCCCTGACGGGAACATTGTTGCTATGGTAACAGGTCTCTGATGAAACCCTTCTCCCGATAAAACCTCCGATTTTGACAGACCACAGTGATTAAAGACACTCATAAAAATACCAAGCTTTATCTAAAGGAAACCGTGAGGCATAAAGAAAGCTATCAAAAGTGTAGTGCTATGTCATTCAGCATGAACTATAGACACTGCAAAGTAAGAGATAGGATTCACTTTAAGACATGGACATTTACACACCAAACTTGTATCTTTTAGAAGCTTTCAATCTCTATGCTAGCATACTCCTACTTGAAAAAACTAACCCCTAAACGTATTTATTTTGTACTTTACAGATTATTAAATGCACATCATTGTCTGTCGAGTTTTACAGTACCTGTTAGCTTTAAGGTTCTTGAGTCTGGCCTCTAGGTCATTGAGCAAGTTGACTTTCTTACAGCACTGAGAGCAGTAAACATCCAACAGCTCACTGTTGTACAGATGCCTGATCTTCTGAGGCGTCTGACCAGCACTGCACAAATACAGAAAATCCTTTAAAAGTCTAAAAAACAGTTTAAGGATGTATAATTATAGTATGATATAGTTTTTGCATATGGGAACGACTATAAAACTGATTCATAGTTTTTGGTGGCCATGCAAACTGTGCATGTCCTCCGATGATGTAATATGACGATTTTTGCATCATCGGAGGACTTTTTTGCAGAACCAAAATGCAGATATCTCTCCTCTCAGGGGGAAATGATGGAGGGAAACATGGTCATTCAGTAATACTGCCGGGTTTCTACAGATACAAAGCTGAATGCTAAATCGGTGAAGTATCCCTTTAAGTTTTACACCTCGCTGTGTACCTGGAAGGCAGAGAGGAACCCAGGTCGGAGAATCCATTGGTGCGTGTGTCATCATCAGGGATGGGACTGCTGGGCGTGAAGTCCACATCCTCTCCCTCTCCATAGTCCTCAAACTGTTCCTCCACCGAGATCACTGAGGCTGCTGCCGATAAGACCATCTGACCACAGCTGCAGACAGAGACACGGACATCACTGGAGGAACTGCTGAACCATCCAGACCACATTAACAAAACATCACCCGTGATACTGACCTGTTTCCGTGCAGAAAGAGTCTGCCCATCCCTTCTTCTTTATCATCATGGCGACCTCCTTCTGATGATTCTGATCCTGCCCCGCTGTCTCCAGCACTGTCCATGTCTGACTCTTGTGCGTCCCGGCCGCCTAGTCCTTCCTCATCAGAATACAGTTGGCATTCAGGATATGGCCGCGTGCACACGATGACCGGTGGTCCCGCACCACCGTTCCCATGCTACAAAAAAAGCATATGGGTGATAAATCACTTATTCATGTGAAAAAAAACAGAAAGGAAAGTGTGCTTACACTTAAAGGTGTAATGTGTAATTTTTAGAAGGATCTCTTGACAGAAAGGCAAAATAATATACAATACTATATTATCAGGGGTGTAAAAAGACCTTTCATAATGAACCGTTATGTGTTTATTACCTTAGAACGAGACCTTTTTATCTTCATACATTGAGGGTCCCCTTACATGGAAGTCGCCATTGTGTGCCACTATAGGGTCCTATAAAATCCGTTTTATTTTTTACCAAATACTGTTTTATTTTTTCCCAAATTCCGTTTTCTCCGTTTTAATTTTTGCAAATTCCGTTTTAATTTTTGGCAATTATTTTTTTTACCCTTTACTGTTATTTTAGTCATACAAAGAGTGTGCCTTTAATGTTAATTATTAAAATGTAAATGATTTGGGGAAAAACTGCATAACACGATTACTTCATGACTGTAAAACATGCATTTACACACACACGCACATACACATGCACACACACCCACCCACACACACGCACGCACGCACGCACGCACACACACAACTCAATTTAATTCAATGCATTGTTTAGTGTTGTTGCAGAAGGCTACAACAAGGTGTCAAAGCAGTGGTGCCTTCAGAAGTGCCTTAAACACATCGGTCCAGCGGAACACGATCCATATTTTATACACGATCGCTTGAAATGCATATTACAAACATACACAGGATAGTGATCTGACTTATGACAGCATGAGCACGCAGCTCTTTGCACGTGCGAGTGAAAGAGAGACAGAGAGCGGCGCCATGATGCAGATGATTATATTTTAAATGCGAGGGATAGTTAGTTTGCCTCAGCTCTCTAGAAATGCATAAAACTGAACAAATACATGAGGATTTGTGTTCGGACTTCGGACAGATGCGAGAGCGCGTGCACTTGAGAGAAGTGCAGTGAGACAGACGTGGATGAGAGAGTGCATGTATCTTTGCGCTCACCGTGAACAGAATGTTGACAAAACTTACAAAATAACAGTTCTCCGGTCACATAAAAGTCATGTGAGAACTGCTCAGAACTAAGTGCTAAGCGTCGAATTTCTTAATTTTTCCGCTGATGAAAGCAGATCGTGGAGAGCCGCTTCCACATGGTGTCAGTGTTTTGGAGGGGGTCTGAAACGACGGGAGGGGGTGTGTCGCCCAGATTTACTTCCCTCGGTCTGCATTTCCCCCAGACATAGGTTCGTCTCCCACACAAAAACAGAATTTTATTCAAAATATGTAAAATTCCGCGAAATTCCACGTTAATACTAGATTCCGTGTTAATTTGCCAATTCTGCAATTCCGTGATCGCGGAAATTATAGGGACCTACCACTGTAAACGGAAATTTTTTCTACTAAGTTGTCTCCGATGATGACATGTTTGTCCGGTGGCGCTATCGCAGCTTCTCTATGTGTTTAAAAAGCGAGGGGTGAGCAGTGGACTGCAATTCGGAATGTCACCACTAGATGCCGCTAAAATGTACATACTGCACCTTTAAAATTTGGTTTACTGATTAAAATGGGAAATTAAAACTTCAAAAAAGTGCCAGAGGTCGAAGGTTATGACAACGTTGAACATTAACTTCAGAAGAAACCAGTAATGACAGGACAGGACACAGACCATCATAAATATATATATATATATATATATATATATATATATATATATATATATATACTAATACTAAAATTATGATTTTTTTTTATTTAGATTGTCTTGTCTATAGCTCATCTGGTAGAGCATGGATTGATAAAATGTACATTCTCACCCTTGTTACTTACAAAAATTACTTACAAAATTAAAATTCATGTCACACCTGAATGGCAGAAGGACAGTGAAACTTGATGTCCGGTAGCATTGTTATTTTTACAGACAGAGAAGAATCTTAATCAATGAGGATTGTTTAATTTCTGCCGAGTCTTAACACATATACAGTATGTGTGAACTTAATATTCACATAATTTCTTTGTCTTTTTAGTATTTTTGTATTTGCACAATGCGTGTGTGGCTTGGAAGTTTCATTCAGGCATCATTAAAGCTTTGAGTTATGGTTGCTCGTTAAGTCTTTACGCCATTCTGGGTACCAATGGGAACAGCAATGCACATCCATCTGCTTGAAAACATTCCTTTAAATCCCAATACATCCCTATATGATAGAGGAGATCAGATGAATGATTTAATCATTATAATCATCTTCTTCACCATTACTATAAAGATGCCATGGAAAATGATTGACTTTTCACAAGATTTTCAATCTAGTTCTTTAAATTTAAATGTCAATTTTTTCATCTTATTTACTATTCTTTCTTTTATTCAAATTCAATTCAATTTGAATGAGCTGCAATGTTACCTTCCTTTGTATGTCACATGCGGTATTTGCTCACCTCCCCACCCGTGCAGACCTGAACAGAGTCCAGTCATCCAAACCTAATCCAGTACACAGGGCAGGACTTAACAGGGTGGAGGCCCCTGGGCTTGAATAAATTTTGGGCCCTACATTATCAGAACAAAAGGTACAAAAGCTGTCACTGGGACGGTACCCTTTAAATGGGTCCTAATATTTACCATTTAGGTACAGATATAGGTAAATTTTTACCCATTATATGCACTCTTTAGGTACAAAGGTGTACTATTTGAAAGGGTACCACCCCAGTGACAGTTTGTGTAAATTATCTTCTGAGAGTGCACATACAGTAAACAACCTAAAATAAAAAATATATCATAGAACTACATTTTAGGGAAGTTTCCCGACAGGGTTTAGATTAATCCAGCACTAGGCCTATTGCTAGGTTATATTAGGGCATTCAAGTAGTTTTTACAAACAAACCTTACAAAAACATCACTGGTGTGCGTCTTGAGACAAAACAATGGCAATGATATATGTTAAGATATATCAGTGCAAAATGTGTTTAAATTAAGACAGATCAAACATGCATTTTAGTCTGGGACTAGGATAAGACCTGACTAGGAAACTGCCCCTATATCTCTAAAGCAGAACATAAGCCCAGTCTAAAATTAAATCATGTATTTTAGGGATGTCACAAATCCACATTAATCCTGCACATTAAAAAATACCCCATAACAACATTTAAAATCATTGTGTTAGTCTTAGCTTAAGAAGAGAATGATATGTTTTGATTAACATTCACCTTACTACACACCATATAATGTTATAAACATAATCAACAAGTGTATTTTGTGCATATAGCCTAAGTGGTGCAGTGAAAAGAAAATATTTTAGGATGTAATTTAATAATTATGACAAGACCATCATGTAATATTAGACACCAAAAACCAAAGTGGAGAAGATGATCATTAATTAATTTTGCGTCTGATATGAACGTAATACATTAATACTTTGAACGTAGATATAAAAATGAACACTTTTCAGAAGTTTAAACTGTGATTCTGTTAGCAAACATGCTGAAAGAGAAACTACAGGAAAGTTAGTCTAGCTAGCTAGTGGATTATATCAAAAAGCATCAGGACATCAAAATGGCCATGATTTAGTGAATCCTCACCTCCAGATGAAGTAATAAACTGGACTGATGATTTAAATGTTGACATAATCATATGTGCGTTGTTAACTCTCCGGATTTTGTTATGTTTCGTAGCCCTGCTCCACTCGTTCACTTTTCCACAGAAACTGTTTGGTTACAGGGTCGTGTGAGCTGCAGACTTCGAGCAGATTGTATTTCATTTGGCGCTACGCAGACCGCTTGGTGATGATGTCGAAGTACCGCGAGAGCGATTAGAAAGCAGACTTCTCCGTGTGAGCTCTCGCGGTACTCTGATGTAATTTTTTGGCTGTTGTTGAACCACGTGAATACACCCGTCTGCTTTACAATCACTTTTGCGCCGTGATAATTTGATTTCATATAATGATCGGATCGCGCAGTGCCGCATGAAGTTAAATGTACCAAATATCAAATAGCGGACTGTATATGAGGTTCAAACCGCCAAAGTAGCAAGTGGAGCAGTGATTGAATGGTGAGTGATTCAGATGTCAATTTATGAATGAAAGTGTCAAGGGTTTGTCACACACTGTTAAGTATTTTCACGCTTTTTTAAATGGGTATACGGAAATCCTTAACCATTACTAGTGGATACTGCGTATACCTGCTGCGTATCACGTTAGATTACAAACAAACAAGAAAAAACAGAGTTACAAGATCTACTCTAGTAATCTTTCATACGGAGCGCTTCATTTTCGCGTTGCTCTTTCTCGTTATCTGTAAAGCTTATTTATGACTCTCATTTCGCGTATTCGCTATTATACTAGCATCTATGGGTTTCAAAAGCAGTAAACGCAGGGCGTCATATTCAGCACCAAGATGACTGACATATATATATTAACGAATTAAATGCAGCACCAAACAATTCCGCACCAACCAATAGGCTGTAAAATAATAAATGAAAACGACTGAACAAATCAAACGAACGCAAGCCGGCACGGAGGCCCCTATTGGCCGAGGCCCCTGGGCTCAAGCCCACTCAAGCCCAATGGTAAGTCCGGCCATGCCAGTACACTAGCCACTCAGCAGTAACCCATATGAAAACTCTCCTTGAAGAAAAATGCTTCCTTAGTCTATTAGACCTTTCTAAAGGAAATGTAAATAATGGGCACAGGATTTAACATCACAGGACCTTACACAGGGATGCATCTTTGGAGATAACAGCGGAAGCAGATAACTGTCTAACATCTGCATAGTCTTAATGTGAAGCTTTGACAGTACAATAGCATTTTTTCTCGCTGATAACAGACTGTGATAAATCTAGAATGTTCAGATACACTTTAACTGTAGTAATGAGAGGAAGAGCAGGGGGTCTCCTGCAGTGAGAGCTCAGATAAATGACTTTTAAGCGCGGATCCTTTTTGGTTCAAACCGACCTGAATCTGCCAGCCACCCTTTATAGCACCGTCTGGAATGCGTAGACTTAGCATTCATTATTTACATGCTGTTACTGACAGACTGTCCTTAATGTGAAGCATGCATGCATGCACATTTAAACCAAACTCATTTGAAGTAAGCTTATAGACAAAAGAATACACAAATAAACAAATCGTTTAAAACCATGCATTTTACTTTAAACAAACACAAATAAGATGCAATTGCATTGCTTACCTACAGTTTAAGTAAAACAACAGGAGTAATTTTGCATCAAATTCTCATACTTTTCAACTGGAACTCTGTGTCTAAATGAGATTTTCATCCACGATCAAATTTATATGGTGTATAGAGTAGTGACGATGCAGTTTGATTTATTTGCATATTAACTCAAAGATGTCCCAAATCCCATTAGCACAGGTGTTTTAAAACAAAATATAATCTTTAATCACAATGATAATGTTTTGCCTCACTTTAATGAATAAAAATGAAAGCTAATACATATTTGTGCACATACTCTTTGCTTTTTAAGTTTGCCATGATGGACTACTGTAATACTGTAATGCTGCAGTACTGCTGACACGCCCAGATCTCAGTGCAGTATTGCTAAGTACAGACTAAAATCTTGAATATAATCTAAGATTTATCCAAATTTGATGACATTAATTTCTAAATTATAACAGCATGTTCATATTGCTATCAATAGGCTGAGCTGCTTACCAAGAAAAGCGTGATCATTATTAAACAGCCAGTGATTCCTGCTGTTGAATATCCAGCCAGGTATCGATTCAAACAGTCACTAGTCTATGCCGAACGAAAGCTTCTGTATTCTTGTGCGATGCATGTGGGATTCCATTGATTTTAATTGTGTAATCAAACACTTACATATTCTTAGTGAAAAAGGAAATCTCATTTTATAAAACAGCTTAAATGGATAGTTACCCAAAAAAAAAATTCTCAAACCTGTATAAATTTCTTTGTTCTGATGAATACGAATGAAGATATTTTGAGAAATGTTTGTAATCAAACCGATCGGAGACCCCATTGACCCCAAACTGTGGAAGTCAAAAGGGTCTCTGATCGGTTTAATCGTTCAGAACAAATACATTTAGACAGGTTTGTAACAACATGAGAGTGAGTAAATGATGACAGAATTTAAATTTTTGGGTGAACTATCCTTTTAAAGGTGTAATAGAATAAAAAACTGTATTTACCTAGGCATAGATGAATAATAAGAGCTCTGTACATTGTAATGACATATTCTGAGCTCAAACGCATTTGTTTTCTTGTTTTTATGTAAACCTCGTGCATGCAAATAACAGCTGGAAAACAGGCCAATCTCAACATAACACCGACCGACCGTATTGTCACAGTCGAGATGTACACCCCAACATTAAATTACACATTAAATTAATTATAAAGTTATTGCAATGCTAAAAACAAAGTTGTGACTGCTGAGTTAGCACTACATGCTTGTTAATGCTATATGCTAGCGTATAGGCTTTCTACTATTGACTTTACAATTACATTTTGAAGGTCCATACAAAAAAACCCACAAACTTACCACTCAGAAACGTCAATTTTCTTCCTAAAAATCTGTATTTTTGTCTCAAACATATAAGGTCTATTTACTAATGTGAACTGGCATGAGCCTCAGAGCTGAGCTCAACATTATTACTCATGACCCTTCCAAAAAAAGGGCAAAAATAGACCATTTCATTCAAAGGACAAATCCTAGGGTTGAAAATGGTAAAAACGTTTCTGAATAATTTTTGCACTTAATAAAGTTACATATCATCTATGTAAATATCAAAGAACAATTTAACATATTATATTAAAGCATTCTTTGGCACCTTTAAACATTTTATATCAGGTTTATCAAGTTTATAGCACATATCTACATTCTACCTTGTCAATCTCAAATGTCTGCTTGTATCTGCAGAGAGATTAAATGAAAAGTTGTGGAATGTATTGTGCACTGTCAGAAAAAATGGTCTACACTGTAAAACAATTCCGTAGAAATTTGCAGCTGGGTTGCCGGTAATTTACCGTAGATTTAAATTTATGTTGTTTACTGGCAACATTTTGTTCAAAGTTAAATAAACATAAACATTTACAAGTCTTTGTCTTTACAGAATAAAACTAGAAAAACAGCATCAAGCAAAACATTCTGAGAAACAAAATCTGAAGCAAAAAACAGAAAAGGGTTGATGATGATTTCTGGTTCCCAGAATGCTTTGCATGAGGCTGTTATTGTATAGTTTTATTCTGTAAAGATTAAGACTTGATAATAATTACAATTTATTTAACTTTGAACAAACTATTGCCAGTAAATAACATAAATTTAAATCTACGGTAATTTACCGGCAACCCAGCTGCAATACCATTGTAATTTCTACGGATTTTTTTTCAGTGTAAATAAATACCCCAGCTGTTACTGTGTCTGTACCCTTTCAAAAAAATCAAGCTTTGTACCAAAAGAGTTCATATTAGTACCTCAGAGGTACATATCTCAAAGGTATACATTGGTGCCACATTTATACATATCTGAACCTAAATGGTAAATAATGAGGACCTTTTTAAAGGGTACTGCCTAATGACAGCTGGGGTACATATCTTGACCATTTTGTAAGGTGTAGTGTTGGTTTTAAATGGGTGCTGTTATGAGGAGATTGTTGAATTAGAAATAACTTGGGAATAGCTAATTAAATAATGCAAAGAACAGGCCTGACATTAATTTCCCATCAAAGCAAGCCATCCGTGGTGACATTTTATAAAATAAAAAGTATACATTATATTAATTATATAACTTAAAGGGATAGTTCAACCAAAAATTTACCATTTACTCACCATCATGTTGAACCTGTATGAGTTTCTTTCTTTTATTGAAAACAAAATAATAAATAATGATATATACCATTTATCAAAATATCTTATTTTGTGCTTAACATAATAACAAAACTCATAAAGGTTTAGAACAACATGAAAGTAAATTAAAAAATGTAAAATTTTGGCTGAACTATCCATTTAAACCAGCAAAACAGATAAGAAAATAGCTCTCTGATCTATAAATAATAGAGAAGTTTTTGGCTGTGGAGTCTAGAAGAAGCATTATAACAGAGAGCACAGTGTGATGGAGTATTCCACCTTTTGTATCCCACACATCATCTCACATGAATAGATGAAGAAGAGCACGCTGAGGCAGAAGACAGGGTACATACATTATTACTTGTTTCCTTTGTATGTCTAGACAAATGCATTTGGTTAGTTCATAGCTGCAGATGAGAACTTCTAATCATTTATCTCAAGTTTACAGCAACCCACACAAACTAACAAACACAGCACTCCAAAAAGCATCAGCATATTTATATCTTTCTTCCCACATGAATTGTCAAGGGTGTACATAAACATGACTGTAAAACCTTTCATTCAAACTTCACTAATGATTCTTTACTAGCCTAACCAGCCTAAGCATTAGTGCTGGTGGGATACTGGTTAAGCTGGTATAGCACTAGCAATTTAACCAGTATATTTCGGCGGAAGCAGACCGACATGTTTTGCTAGTAAACAGCACAGTTATGCTGGTCCACCAGCTAGAGAAGCCTGGTTGGGACATCTGCAGCATCTAAAACAAAGCACATATTGGTGAACAGCAATGCTGTTGTCTTCTCAACAGGGCTGACAGCTATTTCTGAATACATCTGAATAAACAATCTGTATTAAGGTAGAAAGCAAGGAACATTCATGCTAACAGCTCATATCAAGTCCGCTTGACTGGTTTTGTTTGATATCTCAGTGAAAATGCGACTGATCGCTGGCCAGCTCGCTGCCTACACACAGTCAGCAGACAAAAGACAGTGTGGATTTACAGGGAGCCATGAGTCATAATCCAGCACTCAGGGCTTTAGATGTGAGGGCAGTCACCTTTCTCTGGACAATATCAATGCATAACACCTTTGAACTCTTTACTGAAGTCAACCAACACACATAGAAAAATGACTGGGAGCTGCAGTTACACAATCAATACTGCAGGGGCACTTGGTAAATTGCATGATTATTATGCAATAAGTGTAGGTGTTCCTCTGAACGCAAGACATGTGTATAGAAAATTGTTCTTAAAGGGATAGTACACACAAAATAAAAATATTCTCATGTTGTTACAAACCTGTATACATTTCTTTGTTCTGATGACCACAAAGGAAGATATTTTGAGTAATGTTTGAAACCAAACCGATTATGAGCCCCCTATGGTGTTCTTTTTTCCTATTATTGACGTTAGTGGAGTCTTTGATTTGATATGGTTGCAAACATTCCTCAAAATATTTTTCTTTGTGTTCATCAGAACAAAGAAATTTATACAGGTTTGTAACAACTACCTCTTAAATGAATTTGCTCAAATATCTTGACACAATCAATTCAGAGCCACTGCTACCAAACAAAAAAAAAGGTGCCACCTACAGAAATGTGAAGATCTGTCTCGAAGATTTTGTTGACCTCTCTCACTCATCTCTTTTTCAGGAGACATCTTTAGAGCAATAGCATCACATAATTGGGTTTTACGGTGTCTGGAAAGCAATGAACCTCCTGTCTAAACTATAACACTGAATTATATGTTTTGCTAGACTTAGCATTACGGTGTTTATGCAATGGTAGTACAGATGGTGCCCTTGATCTTACACTACTAATTATTTACAGCAGATCAATATCCATGCGGTCAGATCGGTTAATAAATGTGGTAGGCAGAAGATCTAAATTAACTTATCTATTGAATCAACTTTTTTACTAAAACTTCTGAGATATAATGATTATTTTATAAGAAGTAGAAGACATTTATTTACATTTGTGGATTTGGCAGACACTTTTTTCCCAAGCGACTACAGTACATTACATTTTATCAGTAGGCCTTTGTGTGTTCCCTTTGAACCTACAAACTTTTGCGCTGACAATGCAATGTCCTTTCACTTTACTACAGGAACACAATATTTATAATCTGCTACATGATTGAGTGTCACATTGTAAGACAAAAAAAATCACTTTCAGTGAATAGGTTCTCAATAAGACATGCTTGCTTTACTTTGGCTTGGTTTGCTTTTCCACCGCAATTTAGTGTTGCTTCAGAGTGTGTGGGACTATAGATTCATCGTTATTGTTACGCCGCCTCACAACGCGGCACAATTCGATGGAATGTTTAGGGAACTTGTCCAACCAATATTGGGAACTTGGACAACAAAGCACAAATGATGACATCAATTGGTTTGCTCGACGACACATGAGGGTAAGCTAATCTTGCATTTAGCAATGGCACTGGTGGCTCTTTTCAATCACATTTAGTATCAGTACACCTCGCTTGGAACCTTAACCGAGGTGGTTTTGAAAAAAGTATTAGGTACTAGGAACTATACATAACCCCCCTCCAAAACTGAGCGATACCAGGCCCAGGCCGCAATGTAACAGCCCCATAAAGGACTGTATAAGCATGTACTAAAGTTCCAGTATACAAAAGCTTATCATGTTATTATTACATTAAAGAGCACCTATTGTCCAATTCACGTTTGTACATTTCCTTTGGTGTGTAAGTGTGTATCAGTACATGTTAACAATATGCAAAAGGTACATAGCCCAAAGTAAACGATGAAGTTATCGTCTCAACGTATCAATCGTCAACAATCGTCTCTTTTATTGGACTACATCAAACACACGGACTGTAGGCAACAGTTTACTTCCTGGAATTGGTGATTTAGAGAAGATCGACATTATCATAATTCCACCCACTTTATACTCCCCTGTTAGCATTGCACTGTGACCGAATCTTTCAAACATGGTAAGGAGCGACACATTTCCGGCTGACATCAGAGGCATTCAGGCCAATCACAACGTACAGATTAGCTGGCCAATCAGGGACACAGAGCTTTTCAAATCCGTGCGTTTCAGCAAGAGAGTGAAATCTGGAGCTACAATGTACCGTATGTGGAAAATAATGTACTTTTTTAACCATTAACCACGCAAACACATTGTATTATACCAAATACACAAAATAACGTTGTTTCACGCAATGAAATAGGTGCTTTTTAAGATTTGTATAACACATTGAGGTATGAAAATTAATGTCATACTGTACATGCTGCATTTATGGTATAGAATAACCTAAGACAAATTGTTTTATCACCCTGTTCTCACGAATTTCCGTGTTATAGTCACAGAATATTTTGCTCATTTATCCGTGTCATTGTCACGAATCTCCGCATTTTTCTGTGTCCGTCCCACTGACTTTTTTCCCGTGTCATTTTCACGTATTGGTTCCTCAATTGTTTTTCCTATTTTCTTACCATTGTCGCTTGGGTTTGGGGTTAGAACAACTTTCTGTTACATAAAATGACAATGACATCCTAACCCAAACCCCAAATCTAACCCCAAACCCAAGTGACAATTGTTTAAAAATCCGGAAAAACAATTGATTAACCAATACGTGAAACTGACACGGAAAAGAAAGTCCATGGTACAGACACAGAAAATGTGGAGATTCGTGACAATGACACGGATAAATGAGCAAAACTTTGTGAGATCAGGTTGGTTTTATAGTGAGACATTTCCAAAAGTATCCCTGTCATTCTCCTAGAAGCCAATAAAATTCTGATGAAAATCGCTGGTAAAACAAACCAGCAGATGGGTAAAAGCAGGCACCAGGGGAAGGAATTTCAATGGATGGCTCTGCTATTGTTCCTTGACCTTTCCAAAACCTCCTTGCCAGAAATATAGTAATACTGAAACACTAAGAAACACACCAACACACGCATTTATAGAAAGATAGTTGGGACACAGATTATCAGCAGGTGGTCTGCGATTCCCACCAATCCACCCCCAATCTTTTATATACTCCTGTCAAACTGCATTCAAAACTCCATAGTGCCTCCCCCACCAACCACTTAACTCTCTGTACAGACAGCCCCCCAACCCCACAGCAACTCCGAGACCACCATTAGCCATGTTCCCAAGAGACGGAGTATTAACTGTTTAAGTTTATGAGGACAAGCGCCTACCAAAACAATCAATAAGTTTGCTTGTTTTATAGACTATTAGTATCTCACTTCACAATGTGTAAAACTGCAAGTACCATCTACTTTTAACAGGCATGCTCTTAAGAAAGGAAAAAAGCAGAGAAAAACTCAAACAATGGGGTCACCAACGTTTGTACGCTAGGCGATGCCAGATGAGAACACACACCGTTGGGTACACACAGTCCAAGCCGCCCAAACACACACACACACACCAAGTCCCGCGCACATCTGATTAGCATTTCAATAGCATGACCTCTTTCACCACACAACAGATTACCACACAATCCAGCCAAGCTCCAGTCATTCATTCAATTTGTCATGCAAGTGCAGGTGTAGTCTTACACCGACCGAATTCCAGCACACTGTTAGATCCTCCAGATCATTTACCGAATCTTAGCTGAGCTTGTAATTCTACACTTACATCTTAAAAATTTAACAAATGAAGGCACCGGGTAGTCCGCAACCTTCGCTATACCCCAAGAAAAAATTAATTAAGGTCTAATACAAAGACACAACTATGAAAACCCTTACATTTTATTAATGCTCAGTGCAGAAGCTAATGCATAGAGATTATTAGGCATCATCTACATACGTCCTTCACAGGAAAGAGGTTAAGTACATGAGATAATAAAGAGAAAGATGGAGTTATTGGGAGCCCATATCAGAGTAACGTTGTGCAGGGACAATAGACTTTACTTGGCTGCAGCACTCGTTTCGCCTTCAGCACCATCAACTCTCTCTCCCGATTCAGATCAAAGCACAGTGTGTCTCTGTTCCTTACCCCGCTGCTCACTGCTGAACATCCATCTTCTCTCTCCTCTCTGCTGGTTAAGCCCCCATCGGCTGAGGACGTCCAGGACCTAGAGTCCCCGTCTCCCTCCAGGATCCCCACCCTCACCACGGTCCAACAGGTGAAATCAAATTTCTCTCACCCCTGACAGATGATGTGTTCCTGTGGACGCGTGGTTATCATATAGCCACCGATTATCCTAGTCCTCCTCCTCACAAACACACACATGCACGCACACTCGCCGTGACCTACACCGACCGATCATCCACGTTCAGCCACACGGAAACAGAGACGGACAGAGACGCTACTGATCTGGCAACAGTTGTTGGGTTTTTGGCCACTCCCCCCGGCAAATCACCTCCTTTACTCCTGACACATTCCCTCCCTTTCTCTCTCTCTCTCTGCCTCGCTCTCTCTCGGTTGTTGCTAGGAAACTATAATTCAGCTGAGCCGTCCCACAGCCGTAACATGGAGCAGAATGTGAGTGTTGGGATGCGACGTACTCGGTTATCTTAAGCCAATCCTTAGCTGTGCTGTCTTCATGCACAATTACAGATAATTAACCTTCTCATTCAAGTGCAACAGTAAATAAACAAACAGATAAATTAGAAGCGTAAGTGCATTAAGTCAGGAAATGTTGTTGTCATCTACATCATACACATGTGACACTTTGGTGACACTTTTGTTCTGCAAAGTGTATTTTTACTTTGTTGTCTGACATTTATGAGTGTCAGAAAAAAATGGTCAAAATAGTTCCAAGATGCACAGTGGCAGTACTCTTTAAAAGCTCCTAATATGTACCATTTATGTACAGCTGTATAATGTATACAATATGTACTTGTGAAGTACTGAAGTATATACATTTGAGTTCCTATATTTGGTAGCCTTACGTACCTCTGAGTTACTAATATGAGGTTTTTAGGTGAAAAAGGGTACTTTTTGAAAGGTACCGTTTCAGTGACAGCTATACTCTAAAAATGCTGAGTTGTTTTTAACCCAAGGCTGGGTAAATATTGGACAGGACACATGTTGGGTTATAAATAAACCTACACTTGGTTATTGTTACTCAACCGTTGGTTGGAACAACCCAGTATTTGCATTGGAACGATTCAGCATATGGTTATTTATAACCCAACATGTGTTCAGCCCAATATTTACCCAGCCTTGGGTTAAAACAAACCAGCATGTTTATAGAGACCATTTTTTTCTGATAGTGTATCCTCAAATTGCGCTAATCTTTTTTCTATTACTTTAATAGATCAGAAAAACATAATTAAAAAAACATCAAGTACAAAAACAACATTATAACCAACAATTACAATAGCTATGCAGAAAAATGAAAATGTTTTATTATTATGTTAAGTTGATGCGAAACAACAAAACAAAAATTTGCTGCACAAAAGTGACAAGCATTTAAAGGACATTTCACAAGACTTTTTAAAGATGTAAAATACATTTTTGGTGTCCCCAGAGTATGAATGTGAAGTTTTAACTCAAAATATATAAAGAATTTATTATAACATTTAAAAATTGCAACTTTATAGGTGCTAGCAAAAATTTGCCATTTTTGGGTGTGTCCTTTTAAAGGAAAACACTACAGTTTTTCAATATTTTACTATGTTCTTACTATAACTTAGACAAATTAATACAACCCATCTTTTTTCAATGCGTGCACTTTTAATCTTTGTACAGCGCCTTGTGAATGTGTTGGCATATAGCCTAGCCCCATTTATTATAGGATCCAAACAGGGATGAATTTAGAAGCCACCAAAAACTTCCATGTTTCCGCTATTTAAAGACTGTTACATGAGTAGTTACATGAGTAAGTATGGTAGCACAAAATAAAAAATTATTTTGGAGCCATAGAAATTGAATGGGGCTAGGCTAAATGCTAACACATTCAAGAAGCGCTGTACACATTAAGTGCCAAATTGAAAAAAGATAGGTATGTATTAATTCATCTAATTTGAGGTAAGAACATAGTAAAATATTTAAAACAGTGGTGTTTTCCTTTAAATGCAAATGAGCTGATGAAATGCAAACACTGATCGCCATGATGGTGGTTTGTTAAAATGAAACATAATTGTGCTGTTAATTATTTTTCTCTCTTTCTCGCTGCACTAATGGCAGTGTCATGGTTGGATAGTGCAGAATAAGGGGCGGTGTTATTATAATAAGATCACCTTATGACATCACAAGGGGAACCACATTTTAATAACCTATTTTTTATAGCACTTACAAATGGAAAAAGTCAGATTTGATGTCCCCTTTAATATTGGTGTAATAAAAGTGTAATAACCATGTTTTTTTGGTGTATTGATTACTATTAGCAAAACCATGTTTTTTTGTGGTAACCATGGTTTTACTACAGTAACCCTGTTTTATTTTTTTGTTTGTTTTAACTGTAGTAAAACCATGGTTAATTTTTGTAAGGGCAAGGTTAAGCATAGTGTAAAAAGTCTAAAAATGTATATATTTAATAACTAAAGCAGTCTTGTGACTCTTGATCTTTAAAATATGTTGAGCACTTTCTCACTCAGCATGTCTCATCCACTCACATCTGCAGCAAGGTCTCGCTTCAGGCGGGTAACATGAAAGTCTAATCAACGGTGAACATGTTGACATTGAGTTTTCACACTTTCAGGGCTGCACGTGAAAAGTCTTACACATGGATGCTGCTCTCTCTGTATAGGTTTTAAAAAAAGTGTGATATGTGTGGAAAGTGTGAAACGTGTCATTATGCAGAGGAGCAGAGCCATGGGTGGTAAATATAAAAAGAAAAGGAGGAGGAAAGCAGAATTAGAAATCAAGATGCAGGTTTGTGCTGGTGTGTGTGTGTGTTTTGTATGTCTGATAAAAAGATGTTCTTCTTTTCCTCTACTGTATGCCTATATCGGTGCTGCCCCACTTTCCCATGATTCCCTGGAGCTCAGGCTTGCACCATCATCAGCAGGCTGGAACTGAACGCGCTAACTCTCAAATAATTTGGATCTGTCTCTGTTAAAGCTGCAAACCATTCTTCAAAGCATCTTAGACCAAAATGCATTATAGATTATCTCTGCCTCTGTGATGCACTGCTACAGCCTGAGCTTCACACAGAGTGAGAGAGAGGTTTGCAAATACAGATGATGTTTAGAAACATTAGGGTGTTGGCTCCACATGAATAGATGTATCATACAGGCACATTACTGCAGTGTAAATCTGAATTTATGTCCATATATCATTTATATACATATACAACCATCGCCATTCCATTACAGCAGCATTTTTAGCTGGATTAGATGTTCAAAATACTGTGCATGAGCCACTGTTATTTTAGCAGGTGGGGTCAGTCACTGTTAAAAGGTCCCAAAGGATTGCGTAAAACACACAATTTACAGTTACAGGAAAAATACAATTTTCTCACACTTCCTCCAGCTTGAAAAAAAATGTGCCACTAAATCCTTATTACCTAGACAAGTACGTTTAAAGGACAAGTTCGGTATTTTAGACTTAATGCCCTGTTTTCAGATTGTTTATGGTCAAATAGAATGGTTTTGACTGAAATTTCGACATTTTCGGCTGCCCTGAGAATTTTCGCGTGTTTGTGTTTCAGCTCAGACCTCTACAATGGGTTTATAGGTGCACTGGAACAATCCTTCCTAAAATGCATTAAACTTTCGTTTACAAAGACGTGAAACTCACCGAGTGGTCAGGGGTGTTCCCTGATATGCTCACACAAAAATCGCTGCAAAAGATGCTTTCCAACAGCTGTTTTAGCATTCGTTGTTAACTTGTGGACCTATTTCCCCAAACGCCTCACACCCGTACATTCTTCCGCTTAGAGCTTGAATAATAAACACTCCAGCCCAGGTGGTGGCGCTAATCCGCCTTTGCCAATTGCAAGAATAGAAACAAAGTTCCCGGCGCGGAGTAATACCGTACCTCACAGGACGTCTAATACAAGTCAATGGAGTTGGTAAAAACTACGATAAAACCTGTTGGAATGCGTCTTTTGGAGCGATTTTTGTGTGAGCATACCAGTGAACACCCCTGACCACTCGGTGAGTTTCACGTCTTTGTAAACGAAAGTTTAATGCATTTTAGGAAGGATTGTTCCAGTGCACCTATAAACCCATTGTAGAGGTCTGAGCTGAAACACAAACACGCAAAAATTCTCAGGGCAGCCGAAAATGTCGAAATATCAGTCAAAACCATTCTATTTGACCATAAACAATCTGAAAACAGGGCTTTAAGTCTAAAATACCGAACTTGTCCTTTAACATTTTCCATTGCAAAAGTCACAGGCACAGTGATAGGTTGTTGAGGAACACCATACCAGTGTTTTCCAGGCTTGCGGTTTGTGGCGGCACATTCACAACACACAGGTTTAGGATTAGAAACCAGGATTAGCTGCATTTAGAGCATTGTCTTTCACTCATCATTTTCCTTTAATTTTATAGTTCAGTTATGGTTAGGCTTGGGGTGGGTTTAGGTTTTATTTACAAAAATGTTGTCCTTGGGTCAACACAATATATGTTGCCCTGAGAACATCTCTCACTTGGCAAATAAGGTTGAGCGTGTATATATATCATTCATGTCCATTAGACAAATAGCATGAAACTACAGGTTTTGGGGTTTAAAGGAACATGCCCAACATTTTGGGATTTAGCATTTAGCTTCTCCCCCAGAGTTAGATAAGTCCATACCTTTCTCATCTCCGTGCGTGCTGTAACTCTGTCTGATGCAGCCCCCGCTAGCTTAGCTTAGCACAAATACTGGAAGTGAATGGCTCCAGCTAGCAAACTGCTCCCAATAAGCAGTGATGGGAATAACGGCGTTATAAGTAATTGGCGTTAGTAACTGCGTTATTTTTTTCAGTAACGAGTAATCAAATAAATTACTGTTTCCCCCGTTATAACGCCGTTATCGTTACTGACATTAAAATGCGGTGCGTTACTAAAATTGATCTTACTGTAGTGATTTTCAGCCGCGTATGCTCACTCTCTCAGCCAAACACTGTTTTTCTCTTGTGTGTGTTGTGAGAAACATAACGAATGATGATTGGCTTCATTTCCATCGGTAGCCAACCAGAGGCAGAGTTCACAAAAAGGCCCGCCCACACGCGCAGTCCAAGTCAGAGGAGCGAGCAGCAGTGTTAAAAAGTCTGAGCAACTTGGTCACTTTGTCGCTAGATTTAGCAACTTTCTATCACTTAAGCGACTTTAAAGGACAAATCTAGCTATCTTTTCTGGCGTGGTTGGAGACTTTTGTAGACTGACATGAAAATACGCGTCGTTTTGTCTTCTCAACGAGCAGCGGTGCTGCTGCTGACTGTGCCCCATCTCAAAGCACTGACATGCAGCCCGGTCATCGCGCATCAATCACTCCGAAAACACCGGCGACAGGGCGATGGCAAGTACAACAAGCTCAAAGGTAGCGGTCGCAAACACGAAGTATAAAGCACTACTTTTCCATTGTTGAGGTGAAAGGCAAGAATGTTTGTGTAATGTGCAACTTATGCCCATGAAGAAAAAGTCTCTCCACGTCTGTGGCAAGTAATTCTGATCTAATAAAGCACCTCACATCGTCACATGCTGCCACAAAATTTGTGATTTCTCTTTAGTATCCATTTTATTAATTTAACATATTTAATTTTGTAAGGGGCATTCAAGTTATTTGAAATATTAATTTTTTTTAAGTAACGCAGTAATTACTTTTCCTGGTAATTAATTACTTTTATAATAATGTAACGGAGTTACTAACTCAGTTACTATTTGTGAGAAGTAATTAGTAACTATAACTAATTACTTTTTTAAAGTAACGTTCCCAACACTGCCAATAAGTGACAAAATAACGCGAACATTTTCCTATTTATAAGTTTTGATTTGCACAGTCATACATACTGGGAACTATATTCTCAGAAGGCGAAGCACTGCTAATCGAGAAGCCCCCTGGTGAGGAGCAGAGAATTTGGTCAGAGTTGTGCAAATCACTCCACCCAAGTAGCAGTGCTTCACCTTGAGAGAATATAGTTCCCAGTATGTATACTGTTAAAAGATGGCTGTGTCTCATATGACCTTGTTATTTGTAGACGGTGTGACTATACAAATCATAACATATAAATAGGAAAATGTTTGCGTCATTTTGTCACTTATTGGGAGCAGTTTGCTAGCTGGAGCCATTCACTTCTGGTCTTTGTGCTAAGCTAAGCTAGCAGGGGCTGCGTCAGACAGAGTAAAGGGTGATTTATAGTCGTGCGTAGGTCCTACGGCGTAGCCGCGACGGCGTAGGTTCCGCGTCGGTTTTCATTTGCGTCGCCGTCCGCGTCGACGTGCAAACACACGCGAAACCGCTGGTTGGCAGTAATCACGCGTGTAACCACAGTTGCAGCAGAAGTCGTCACAGAAGAAGAAGCTATGCAAGTTAACCCACAAACGAAGAAGAAATAGCAACTTGTTGTGTATAATTTGAGAAGACCAGCAATGATGGAAGTAAATAAACAGCGACTTATGTTGCAGTTTGAGTTAAATCACTCCTCAACTTGGCTCATCTTTGTTTTCACCGTCACAAACGGAAATACCTATGACGCAGTTTTTTTACCTGACGGGAGGGGTTCTGGTGGACCAATCACAGCGCCTGCGGTCCGCGTAGAGCCGACGCGCTGTTAGAAATTTTATGAGGTGCGCGTCAGGCTACGCAGAGCTACGCACAGGCTATAAATCGCCCTTTACAGCACGCACGTGGATGAGAACGGTATGTATGGACTTATCTAACTCTGGGGGATATGGTGAATAAGCTAAATTCCCAAAATGCAGGCATGTTCCTTTAAATCACTAACCAAGCATCATTAATATTCATGAAATGAAGAAATAGACAAAAAATATCAAGAATTACTGCCTAACAACACCCAAGACAAATAGACTTGATAGATGTACAAATAGACTATTAACCAAAAGTGATCTGCTATGCAATATGTGAGTGATGTGTCCTTTTAAACTTTAATTCGAAGGGTGATGCCTCCCATTCTGTGTGCACCCGAGTGAGGCTTTTATCCCTTCTAACCTTTCTTCTTTCTACCCTTATTCTGATTGACAGCTCGTAGATTAGGAGGACTGCTGGAATTTGGTTAATGGAGAAGGGGGGAAGGTATAAAGAGGGAGGGGTCACAAAAAGTTTAGTCTTTAATCAGATCTAATGAGCCAACAGGCATGAGAAATCAGTTCAAGAGTAACATCCAACCAAAGTCAACCTGTCACGTTTAAAGATTTATGAAAATACCAGTGTAACACAAAGTGGATAAACAAAGGAGATATTTGAGATGGTAAGAGTAAGAGCAAAGCTTACAACAGTGAAGATACAGACTTGGCAGTTTGGGCACAGTGTGCATACAAATGACTGCATTCCTCCACTGCCTAAATCAAAGCAAATTCACAGGGCTGAAGCAATACAGAAACAATGTAAACAGCTACTATAAAGACCAACAAAGCTCAATGGGCATGATGTCAACTCATTTGATTTATGAAAAGCTCTCCATGTCTTTATTTGATAATAAAGGGCCACTATTACTGAGGTCTGTGTTATGTAATGGCCGTACCATTGAGATGAGGACTTGCCTGAAATAGCTTAAATTTAAGTGATTACACACTGTAATGAGGTCATGTGCAAGCTTTACAGCAAAAATGGCTATCATTAATGTCCTTTTAGGATAATGCATAATACTGACACTGAATTTCTGATGCTCAATGCTTAACAGGTTGCTTTATGGTTAGAAAGCTTTTAGGTAATAAACATGTGATCCTATTTATTATTTCTTCAGTGGTGAGAATGACACTACATACACCCCTGGGTGCTGCTCACACCAACCTCCAGACAAAGATAGTAGAGATACACTTGATAAGCCTGTACCACATTCAGCCACTGATAAGACGGACCACTGACGTGTTAAAAGATTGATCGCAGTGATTATAAATTGCCTTTATAATTTGACCCTGGCCCACAAGACACATGGTGATACTTTTTTGGATATCTCTATTTTCTTCATCTGTGTAGCATGGATTTGTTGACACCCCATATAATTTTTTTTTGTATTGTCAGCACTTATTCAAGGTTTTTTGCTACTCTCTGATACAGTATGCTAGTGTTGTGTGGCAGCTGGATTGACAGCAGCTGTAATATTATGGCACTCAGCATTCTTGCTTTCATTTAAAACACCCACAGAGGGCATCAAAAAAAAAAACAGTTTTAAACCTCTACTTAAAAATGTACAACATTGACTTAACAACCGGTAAACGTTTCCTTTATTTAATCTCTCAATCACTGTACAAATTGAATGCAGTGGGAACGCAGCCTGGTCTCACTAATAGTATATTAATATGTTACTTTCAATTATTCAGCCTGGTCTCACTGTTAATATGAATACCTAACTTTCAAGAAAAAACAATACATACTTTTTTGTATGTTTAAATAGATGCTGAAGCGTACAATATAGACATATTTGTAACATTTAATCGTAGCACTATTAAGTTTTCACAGCTACAAAACGTAAAACATTAGATTGCAGTATAATTTCTCTTAAACCATTTTATCGATAATGTTACCCTAAACCCAAACCCTTTTTATACAAAATGTAAATAAAAAAGACGTAATGTATTATTTTTACATTATGCAACGTAAGTAAGAAATGTGTACATAAAATATCTTTTAAATGCTATATTGTTACTATTTTCTTTTATATATATATATTAAAGGTCACATATGGTAAAAACTGAAATTTTGTGGCTTTTTTCGTGATAACTGAGGTCTAGGGGCTATGTAAGTACCATATAAGTTTCAAAACAGTCATTGTTCAAAAATCATCATATTACATCATCGGAGGACTTTTTTGCAGAACCAAAATGCAGATATCTCTCCTCTCAGGGGGAAATGAGGGAGGGAAACATGGTCATTCAGTAATACTGCCGGGTTTCTACAGATACAAAGCTGAATGTAAATCGGTGAAGTATCCCTTTAAGGACATCATAACCTAAAATAAAACTCTAGAAAGCCTAAAAATATGTGACCTTTAACAATATAGCATTTAAAAGATATTTTAAGACACTAATATAGTCATACCCCTAAACATACCCTTAAATATTGAAATCATGTACTGTTAGAAATTAAAAGCATAGCAGGCAGACAAATGTAATCACAATAATTTATATATTGTGAAATTTTAAAAGCAGTATCAATAGCAGTTAAAATGATGATGTGCTGCAGCCGCGGTCCTCTCTGGAGTATATGATGAAGTACAGAGAAATATTAAAGTTATTAATCCACAAAAACGTTAATCCGGCTTCTCTCTGTCAAGGCGTGCATTTAAAATTTTCAAAAGTACATCAACTGATAAACAACAATCACTGGCGCAAATCTGTGACGTATCAAGCAAGAGCCAATGAACGTTGATATCAGTGCCGTAAAGCAATGTGTCGTAAAGCTTCTAGAGGAGCAATATTTGAATTCAAATTCATAACGAATCCGAGATTTGACGTTTACGGTCGCTGATGAGTACTGGGTTCAATATCGCTGGATAAAGAGCTGAATTTGGATATGTTTCTCTCAATCGTATGAATTTTAAAGATGTGGATTACAGTAAATTAATAAAAACAAACCTTTGTGTATTTATGTTATGTTTTGGTGTAATTATTGTTGCATATGAGCAGACGGCATTGGACAAAATGCCTTTTGTGTGGCAAACAAACTGCATATTTCAAACTGGTTAAATGATTACATAAATGTTATTCATTTTAAGGTTTTAAAGTGTAGTCTTGTTTAATATTATGCAATTCTCTAAAAGTCATAAACATTTCATTATGTAAATGAGTAAACTGTCCTAAATAAATAAGTAAAAAAAACGACTTAAAAACGCCAGTGCCCACAATTTTAATATTTATGAATACACTGTCAGAAATAAAGGTAGAAAACTGTACCTTTTCTGTCACTGGGGCTGTACCCTATGTTTCCGTTTGGTACCTTTACATGAATAAAAAAACTGAATAAAATTTTGGGTAGATTACCGTACCTTTAGGACCTAAATTGTTAGAAAAAAGTCAAAATATGTATCCTAGCTGTCAGTGGGGCAGCACCCTTTAAGAAGGTAATTGTATGGATCATTAGGTACAGATATGTAAACATTTAGTACCAATATGTAACTTTGAGATACATCTCTTTGGTCCCAGTATGTACCTCTGAGGTACTAAAATGAAATCCTTAGGTGCAAAGTTGAACTTTTTGAAAGGGTACAGCCCCAGTGACAGAAAAGGTACAGTTTTGTACCTGTATTCTCATGAGATCACGTTGGATAATGAGGGGACGGTTTCCCGGACAGGGCTAGTCCCAGACTAAAATGCATGTTTGAGCTGCCTTAATTTAAAAACACCTTCTCCTGATATAATCTTATATCAGTGTCACTGTTTTGTCTCAAAGGTTTGTATGTAAGGTTTGTTTAAAATAAAAAACGACTTTATGCATGTCCTAATATAAGATAAACTAAGGCCTAGTCCTGAATTAATCTAAACCCTGTCCGGGAAACCGACCCTATGTGCTGTACAGTATATGCATACATCACAATAGTCACAAAAGGCTGTATAACAAATATTTTTAAAAAGTAAAGCTCAATTTTTTTATTTATAAATTGACTTGAGCAAAGTCAGGAATTCTAAAAATGTAGGATGACTATGATTTTGTATGAAAATGGAAACTTGAAATGCAAGAGAGATGATAAATTATTCTTGTCTATAATTCATCACTTCTGAGACTCAGAGACGACTTCCCCATGTGACTGAACTAAAAGGAAAGTTTTTGAGAATCTTTAATGACCTAAAAGTCTCTGCACTGCACAAACAGCATTGAAATAGTTCACTGCAACATTTCAAACACATTACAACCTGATTTTAGTATGTTTAAATCTGATAACCTTTTCAACCTCTGTCATTTACTAGTAGGGCATAACATCCTTAAATGTTTTCTACCCTGTCCTCTCTCCATTAGGCTCACAGATAACATGCTGGCCTGTGAAATTCTATTTCATGTTGAGCTGTTTTGCTGTGTGCCTGATGAAAAACAACAGCATGTCAGTCAGAGCCCAAGGCTCCAAGTCACAATAAAACATTTTCATCTCATAACACTTGTCTGTGCTTGATTCCATCTGCTATAGATTATCCTCCAAACACTGAGCCATATGTACCTGTACTGTTCATTTTAGTCCTGTGCAAATGAGCATATCTGGAGACCGCTCATACTCAAAATGTTACTACAGATATGCATGTTTACTAGACGAGATATATTAAATTTCTTATGCATTAGAGTTACAGTTGTAAATGAGTTTTTTTCCATAGCGCAGTCAGTAGATCATGGAGCTAGTCATTTAAATATCAAGGGTCCAGTTTGAAGCACACAAATCTTCAAAAGTACACTGAATGCACTATGATATTTTGTAAACAAGCATCTGCCAATTGCATAAATGTAACTCTAGAGCCAATAAGTGAAAAATGAGGTGTGTGTCTGGAGCTGTTTTCTGCTCTATCCACCAGCAGAAATGAGACATGAAGCCTGCAGTGAATCTCTCTCTCTCTCTCTCTCTCTCTCTCTCTCTCTCTCTCTCTCTCTCTCTCTCTCTCTCTCTCTCTCTCTCGATGACAGTAAAGGATGTTCAGTCCAGACCTCCTCAATAACTAGCACTAAAGTCTCTGTTCCAAACATCAGCATACAGAGTTTCTGTCCTTCATATATATATATACAGCAAGAAGATAAAGTATGGTATAACAAAGGCATAAACTATAAATGAACTGTTCAAATAGAAGCTGAAATTTGTGATTTTTGCAACATAAAAGAGACTCACATAATGTAGTCTCTCTAGTGCGGAGTACTGTGGTTATCCATCAGTGTAATCAATGTGACAGACTCATTAGTGCTTGGCTTCTATCATAACTATCATTCAGCAATGGTTACTTTGAAGACACATCTCAAACTCAGATCATGAGCACGACTGACTTCACCAGAACACAATGTCCATCATCTGTCATAAAACGATGATCTAAAAGTGATTAAACATATATGATGATCTTAAAGGAGTGAAGTAACTGCGAACCATTTCAAAATTTTGTATGTGGAAATTACAAACTAAATATGTCTGGGTTATTTTTGACCCATAATGGGTAAATATTGGAAAGAACACACTGCTGGGTTAAAATTGACCCAATGCTGGGTTGTTTTAACCCTATTGTTGGGTTATTACAATCCATGGTTGCATAACAACAACCCAACATTGGGTTTTTTTTTACCCTGGGGTAAATTTGAACCCAGCATGTGTTCTGTACTATATTTACTCATTATGGGTCAAAAATAACCCAATGTATTTAAATTCATTTTTGCACAAATTATAAATAATTATTTTCAACACAACCAAAACTTTAGACAGATTATTAAATATAAGACATAAAAAGGAAAATATATAAAAGCGAGATGTACCTGTACTGTTCATTTTAGTCCTGCGCAAATGAGAATATCTGGAGACCGCTCATACTCAAAATGTTACTACAGATATGCATGTTTACTAGACCAGATATATTAAATTTCTTATGCATTAGAGTTACAGTTGTAAATGAGTTTTTTTCCATATCGCATTTCACTGATTTTGGTTTTGCGGTCTGGATAAAAAGATGGAGGGAATGAAATAAAGAAAGAAAGAAAGCTGTAGCATGGAGAGATCAATGCAAAGCCTGTGTCCTCTCTGCTCATTTGAAGTGCTAATATAACTCTTTACTGCACAGCTCATACAATGTACAAAATTATGCAGTAGACTTTACAGCATTATTTAAAGGTGCAGTGTGTAATTTTTAGAAAGATCTCTTGACAGAAATGCAAAATAATATACAAACTATATTATCAGGGGTGTATAAAGACCTTTTTATAATGATCCATTATGCTTTTATAACCTTAGAATGAGACGTTTTTATCTACATGCACGAGGGTCCCCTTACATGGAAGTCGCCATTTTGTGCCGCATGTACAGAAGCCTTTAACGCACACACATTTTTCCTAAGTTGTCTCTGATAATGACATGTTTTTCCGGTGGCGGCTACCGTAGCTTCTCTATGCGTTTCAAAAGTGAGGGGAAAGCAGTGGACTGCAATTCACAACCTCACCATCAGATGCCGCTAAAATTTACACCCTGCACCTTTAAACCTCCTTACATTAAATTTTTATAAAAAAAGTCAGCAAAATGATGGGGATATATCACCCTTGTGCCTTGTCATATAAACTGAAGCCAATAGTAATATTCCCTGTAACTGTTGCTGGTCATTTTAATGTTATTTGTCCA
This sequence comes from Paramisgurnus dabryanus, assembly GCF_030506205.2. NCBI lineage: Eukaryota > Metazoa > Chordata > Actinopteri > Cypriniformes > Cobitidae > Paramisgurnus > Paramisgurnus dabryanus. The sequence goes on from NC_133339.1 coordinate 31,350,157, forward strand.
AGATTTAGTTGCTGAAAATATCAAGAGAACAAACAGACAGGTTTCACAGTCCATTGTTTTGCAGCATACACTTACAGGAGGCTTTAAAAGGATGCGTCATAAAAATGCAGGATTTATGTATTTTTCTCTTTTAGGATTTGTGCCGCACATAAAGTTTACATCCAAACATCATTAACTATTTAGTGTGCTAGAATGTATTAACAAGTAGTTATGAAGCTAATGATCATATTCCCAGTCTCTTTCTCAAACTGCAGATAAACTCTTTAGTCTGCAGTAGTCTGCTGCATTGTTTAATGTCCACAGGGTCGCTCTGATGCAGAAACAACTTCCTCTGACTGTAATTGTTTTGTCACAGAGTAAAAAGCAATCCAAATTTTCCTTTGTGGATTAAAGGCCGTGCTTTACAGATATCGATGAATGGTATGTTTCGAACTACAACAACACTACATGGCTAGCAGCTGGTGCATCGCTATGAACTGGATGCATGTCACATCTTTTCAAACACTTCCACCTAGTGGTGATACCAGAATAGTTAAGATTGCTTTCAGCATCACAAACAGCTCAGCATTAGCTGATGTTATCAAACACAACCACAGCAATAAAATAACAGTCAGACCAAAATGAGTAAATCCTTCATACGGTAAATAGCAATTATGATGACAAATTGAGTTTGGGTTTCCTACACAAACTAAACATTTATCTCTACCCATGCACAAGAGAGATATTTAACCATGTATAAACTCAAAAGAAGAAGTCGTATATGCATATAAAAGGTAATTTTGTCAACTTTAAGAATTATAATAGCATAGATGTGGGCTAAAAGCACTATGGGGTCTTTAAAAGCACAACACCAGTAATAATGCATGTGATGTGCTGTGTATAAATTCTGTGGATGATGACGGGAATCTCTTTGGTTGTTGGAAAGACAGATCCATTGTGACACATTCAACAATATTGATACGAGCCATTAAAACATCTCGTGTAAGGTTATGTTTTACAAGGCTTGAACAGTAACTCAAGCAGCAGGATTGCTGTGTACAGTGTGAGTGAGAGCTGGCGTGGGGTTGGCTTTGGCTCAAATCAATATGTATGTGATACATCAAGTTCACACACTGAATCTATACTGAACTTAAGGAACGAAAAATGTTTTAGTTGAACAACAGACACATCTTCCTGTTAAGTGTTTTAATGCATTTCGATACAGAAGGTGCTTGTATAGTTTCTGATGTGCTGTTGAGTTCATTGCTTCTCCATATTGCACTGTAATGGACACAATATGAACAAGCTGGTGTACATGCTTTAAAAGTCTAAATATTTTGATCTAACCATGGCCAAAAGTGTTAAAATGCATAATAAAGTCTTTACTCACAAAATTGTAAATCAATCAATTAAACAAACTTAACAATGTACAAACAAATACACTTAAGTAACATACACACATAACTGGCAGGAGAGACTAAACCACATAGTCAACCCCTATGCAATAACCTCTAGTAGCTAAGAGATCCTCTCCCTCATTGAACCTTGTTGGTACAGTCAACAGCCACTAATTAAACAAGATGCAATTAGGTGCACATACAGATTATCTTTTCATTTGACCGATCCCAATGTTTTGGTTTTCAGGAGTCAATGGTCTAATTGGACATGTGGAAACGAAAACACTAACCTCAAGTAGCCTAACATTTAAAGCTCCACCCACCTGATAGTAGTAGCCATTGTCTGTCTGGTACGGCTGTGCTCCAGTGTTCAGTGTCCCGAGTGCAGATTTCAGAATTTCCTCACAGCCTAAATAGAGACAGAAGTATTAGGAAATACATATTTATCCCTTATACTGATATTTTATGTAAGTGTGGTTATAAATGTCATTTTTTTCTAAACATTGCATATGATGTATATAAGCATGCATTACTGCCATCACATAGCTTAGTCAAAAATGTAGATTTCATTTATTTAAGTTTGAAAAGAGATTAATTGAGGAATTTTTTTCTATCAGATACTGCCAATAATTCAAGAAATTGAGATATTAAGAATTATTATTGACATCTATTTTCTATCAAATTTAGCCCTTGAGGAAATACATCAATATCTATGAAATAATACAAACCAATCCATTCATCCATTATAAATTCATCTTTGGATATTGTACAGTATTCTTCTCTTTGAGACTGAGGACTCTAACTTCTTTCACACAAAGATGCCCTTCACATACACAAACCCATCTGCAGAAATACAGCAGGCTAAGTAACATGACATGAATAAATAACATCCTGACAAAGACAGTGGAGGGCAGACCATGCCTGAGCTCCATTTATAGAAATTTGATGGTTCAATGCTTTGTGTGCCAGCTCAAGTGGGCCACCGCTCACACTGGCTCTGCCACTGTCCCAAATGAAGACATATTGTTGGCAATACAAAGGCTAAATATATATAAAGCTGTGCGCAAAGCTCTTAACTGAGACAGACAAACATGAACTGTGGTACAACTTGCACCTCTGAATTTCACCAAATACAAGAGTGTTGTGCTTTTAATAAACACGTAAGGATGTTTAGCACATACACTCACCTAAAGGATTATTAGGAACACCTGTTCAATTTCTCATTAATGCAATTATGTAACCAACCAATCACATGTCAGTGGCTTCAATGCATTAAGGGGTGTGGTGCTCGTCAAGACAATCTCCTGAACTCCAAATTGAATGTCAGAATGGGAAAGAAAGGGGATTTAAGCAATTTTGAGCGTGGCATCGTTGTTGGTGCCAGATGGGCTCAGTTACTGGGATTTTCACGCACAACCATTGTAAGGGTTTACAAAGAATGGTGTGAAAAGGAAAAACATCCAGTATGCGGCAGTCCTGTGGGCGAAAATGCCTTATTGATAGCTGATAGAAGAGCAACTTTGACTAAAATACCCACTCTTTACAACTGAGGTATGCAGCAAAGCATTTGTGAAGCCACAACACGCACAACCTTGAGGCGGATGGGCTACAACAGCAGAAGCCCCACCGGGTACCACTCATCTCCACTACAAATAGGAAAAAGACCCTACAATTTACACAAGCTCACCAAAATTGGACAGTTGAAGACTGGAAAAATGTTGCCTGGTCTGATGAGTCTCAATTTCTGTTGAGACATTCAGATGGTAGAGTCAGAATTTGGCATAAACAGAATGAGAACATGGATCCATCATGCCTTGTTACCACTGTGCAGGCTGGAGGTGGTGGTGTAATGGTATGGGGGATGTTTTCTTGGCACACATTAGGCCCCTTAGTGCCAATTGGGCATCATTTAAATGCCACAGCCTATCTGAGCATTGTTTTTGACCATGTCCATCCCTTTATGACCACCATGTACCCATCCTCTGATGGCTACTTCCAGCAGGATAATGTACCATGTCACAAAGCTCAAATCATTTCAAATTGGTTTCTTGAACATGACATTGAGTTCACTGTACTAAAATGGCCCCAACAGTCACCAAATCTCAACCCAATAGAGCATCTTTGGGATGTGATGGAACGGGAGCTTCGTGCCCTGGATGTGCATCCCACAAATCTCCATCAACTGCAAGATGCTATCCTATCAATATGGGCCAACATTTTTTAAAAAATGCTTTAAGCACCTTGTTAAATCAATGCCACGCAGCATTAAGGCAGTTCTGAAGGTGAAAGGGGGTCCAACACAGTATTAGTATGGTGTTCCTAATAATCCTTTAGGTGAGTGTATATTTAATAACTGAAATCTTAAAACATTGCTTAACCAAAAGTTTAAAAACCGTAGCCAAGGAGTAGTGTGAGTCACACAGATTTCAGTGATGTAAACACACTGTTGTGTTTTCATGGTTTGCGTGCTGGGGAACAGGGACTGGGTGAATCATTAGGGAACAGGATCTAAGACAAAAGACACTGGGTCTCATTAAACACAGGACTCAGGGGGACAGACTTTGCATTGATGTTTATAGGCCCGCAGCCCACTTGGCCATATCTGCTGCTTCCCAGAATCCTGCCTGTTCTCTTTATTCTCATCAAAATGTGCTTCCCGGTCCCTGTATTTCTGCCATGTTTAGGTTTACAGTTCTCTAAGCAACATCATTGTCTTTAGTTTGCCAATGTAACCCTGCTTATGTTAAACTATGATGGAGGAGCTAGTGTGCCCATCTAGGAAACACTTCACATCCCCTTAAACAGTAATAATCTAAAGTTAGATTGCCAAGATTGCTAAACTGTAATTACACAGCGAAAACCTCCTCTAGCAATGTTTGACACTATAATCATGATTAGCATCCACTGACTTTTAACAGAGAAGCATAACCCACACAAAAAAGTGAATTACTAGGCTGTCAATATTTCAGAAAATGTTACAAAAGACAAGCAAATTACAAATCTGATAAGTAGTTAATTGGAGGGACGTCCAGAGATGTTTGTAATTCTGTTCTTCAACTGCTGTTATTTTTAAATAGTAAAATCATGTGTTTAGTATAGCATCCTTAATCATGTTCATCTACCAGACATATTTGTTATAACTTACATTTGCACTGCAAAAAATGACTTTCTTACTTAGTATGTTTGTATAAAAATAAAAAAAATTCTTAAATTAAGATGTATTGTCTTGGTGACCAAAATGACCTAAGAAAAGTAGTCTAGTTTTTAGACAAAAAATATAAAATGTAAGCAAATTTGTGCTTAAAACAAGCAAAAAATCTGCCAATGGAATAAGACATTTTTTGAAAAAAATTTTCTTGTATTAAGTACAAATTCACTTAAATTGGATTTTTTTTTAAAGTTTTGTTTAAAAGCAGTTATTTTCTTAGGTCATTTGCTCATCAAGAAAAAATCTTGATTTAAGAATTTTTTGATATTTCTACTGAAAACAAGACAACAATACTAAGTAAGAAAGTCATTTTTTGCAGTGTAGATACACAATCTTTACAAATTAATTTACACATTTAAATAACCAAGAGGCCTAATTTAACTAAGCCCATAAGCAAAATACACCCTATCAAAATACACACAGCCAGATTTTTTAAATTTGTAAGAAAGAGAGCTGTATATTTTACAAACTAAATGTGACCCTGCCTGTGAAATCCAGGTTTAAATAAACTAATTATGATATTTCATTTGGAGCATCAAAATTTGATTTCACATTGATTACAATCTTTGGCATGGCCTTACTCAGTCAATATATAAATAATATCATGATAAAGATATCATCGTCATTTTTTCCACAGAATGCTCTTTAGGACAATTTTTTGTTGAAAATAGTATGAAAACATCACAAAAAATCAAGGATCTTCAAAGGAAGGGTCCCAAATGTCTTTTTTTCTTAAATGATGCACCTTTGTCGTTTATTTTAGGCATCACACTAAACCTGTTTTACAGACAGGTTCCTTTGTCTCTGAGATTTTTGTGGTACATTTTGTGCTGAACCTAACAGCTGCATGTGACAGAAAAAAAAAACATGCTCTGTATGTGACATCACAGTGTGGTTATTTATGGATGAAAGGAAGGTGCTTTAAAGCAAAATAAGAAAGTAACCAAAACTTTCTGTAACATCATGCAGGACTAAATTGATATTAGCGATATTGATATCCCTAGAATCCTTTTACTATAATGACAAAAGATTTATCAAAACCACCCACCTTTGATTGCAAATACTCCATGGCAAAAATCTTTGAAGTTAATTCTGCCATGAGCATTGGGATCCAGGTACTTAGCAAACTTCTTTACCTAAAAAAAAAAAACAGGGTAATCGTGAGAATGGTAACAAAGTCACCTGATTAACCAGGAAGGAGAGCGAAATGTTGAGAAAAATACTGAACTATAAATACATGAGACAATGCAGACTGATCCCATGAAAAGTCGTGTTATAGTCATGAAAATTGAATAAATTTATTTGTGTCCATGGCATTTTTTCGTGTCACTCGCACAAATTTCTATAAAAACGTTTTTTGTGTCTGTGGCACGACTTTCTTTTTTGTGTCATTTTATTTATTGTTTTTAAATGTTCCCCCTATTTTCTTAACATTTTCGCTTGGGGTTAGAATCCCTTTCTGTAACATTTTTAGACATCCTAACCCAAACCCCAACTCTAACCACAACTCCAGGCGAGAATAGTTTTAAAAGCAAAAGAAAAACATGTAAAAACCAATACATAAAATTACATCCTAACCCAAACCCCAAATCTAAACCGAACCCCAAGCGACAATGATTTAAAAATAGAGGGGGAAAATGAGAAAACAATACATAAAATGACACCAAAAACTATTTATAGAAATTTGTGCGAAAAAGCTGAATTCCATGCCATGGACACAAATAAATTAATCAAATTTTTCGTGACTATAACGCGACTTTCCGTGAGATCATGTTGGACAATGTGTGTGGTATCAGACCCAACAGATGATGCAGTAGATGAAGAGATGTGAGAGTGCAGGAGATTGTCTCCCTTAGTAAGCAGGTTTTTGTGATGGACAGCTGTCTGTTACATACAGACTGATCTGACACACTGCTGATACATAACAAGACTTGCTTATTCAACTCACGGACCATTTACATTCAAACACCCTGTTCCAGCTGAACTGTATTTTTTAACTGGCGCGTGCATCTTTGGAGACTCAGTGGAGTTCGCAGCTACACTATGAAATTCTGGTTGTGTCAAATATGAACAAACCAAATAGTTGCTTTAAATTAACTTCGAAAATGTCCATATTTACTCAACCATGAGTTGAAACAACACAGCATTTTTATGATTAGCCTTCTATAAAGTACATCTACTTTGTCTATTGAAAGAAATAACAATTGTCATAAATGAGATCGTTGTTGACATGCAATAAATGCCTATAAATTTAAAGAAATGTATGAAACAGGTAAGTGTGACATTATTGAGGTCTCTTCTGAAACTTTAGTCTTTAAGTAAGATCTGAGAAGCACATGTCTCCATTTTGATCTGCTTTTCATCCCAATGCCATAAGAAAAACAGCTAATGTATAAGATTTTCATTCCTACAGGAGCATTGCCTTTTGTTCAAGCAGATGGGCTACATCTGGAGGAAAATGAGCAAATCATGTGATGTACACCTCAAACTCCCCCTACATCTCTCTGACAACGTCACTTCTTTCTAAATTTACTCGTCTCTAAGAGGTTAAGTACTTTTTACATCCGTTTTAACTTACAGCCTTTTCCTTAAATGCCTGCTAGAATGATTCACCACACTTCCAAGTGCCAAGATGCTAGTGTAGCCAACGCAGTAGGGTTAGGTTACACGACTATTAAAGAAGGCTGTGGTCAAACCTTCAGGAGATTTTGTATGTCTCTAAACATGGCAAAACATTTTTTTTGTATTTTTACAGTACAAGTAAACAAACAATCAAAATTAATTAAATTCAACTTACTACATTTTTAAAATTTTAGGACTTCATTTCTCAGATCCTTTTGCTTCTCAACTAAATATATCTTGATTTAAGATTTTTTTTTATATTTGTACTGGAAAACAAACCAATCATACAAAATAAGAAATTCATTTTGTGCAGTATAAAAAAAGTGCATGCACAACAGGCACCAGAGCACACATATGCTAAATAAATCACTTGCCCCAAATCTTACTATCCCAGAACCTTTAAAGGGACTTGGGAAAAAGACATAATATGTGTGTCTCTGTCTTAAACTGGTTAGGTCAATGGTAGAGCTGCAGGTAAAAGTTTGGCTTGTGAAAGCGTGAGACAGATATGAAGATATAAGACAATGGCACAGCTCCATGACTGCAATGCTACAGATTGTAGTGATTCATGCTTTAAAACAAACATGGTTGCCATAATACAAGAAAAATGACATTGTCATCTTTCAGTTATAGCACCATGAATTCCCAAAAAAGGGCAGTGGATCGGATCGAATGTAGTCTTGATGTAAAAATAAAGAAATTCTGTAATTGTCTACTCATCCTCATGTAAGAATGAAAGTGGATGGGGACTACCCTCAAATTCAAACTCATTGTATTGGACAGAAAAGATCAGCAACAACATTATTCAAAACATATCATTAAATGGAAGAATGGAAGATTCCATTGGAATGGAAGAATCTAGATCAAACGTTCACACACTGCTGAACCCCAGAACAGAAAACATCTGCAGTAGTGTTGTATCAAAGGTTCAATGTTAGCAACCGCTCTTCAAGGCCACCACAGTGAAGCTTGTGGGAGGGGAAGGAGAGCAGAGCTTGAGGGCCGACACACATGTTCACCACACGTTCTGTGCTCTAACCGTCCCCGTGCTCTGTATGCGTACCAATCACATCAACCCAACACAGTAAGAGATCGAGGAGAGAAATGAGATGGAGAAATGAGGAAAAACATTGGAGCAGATGGAGGATGAAATTTAAGAAAACTGAAATATGAGTTAGATGAAAGAGAAGGTGTCATTTACAAAGAAAACAGAATAGTCGGATGGATTTAAATCAAATGGTTAAAGAAGTAAAATTATTAACAGATTTAAGGGAATACATTAAGTATGGGTTGGGAAAAAGCCCTGGCAGAAAACTGAGACAGTCATCATACAATGAGCTGTTACCATGAGTTTTTCTCATATGACTGAGAATCTGTGACTACTAGAAGCACCCAGATAAACCAGTCATCTCTGACTTTTCCTCACACTGCCACACTAATGGTGTTACATCACTTCTTACTGCACAAAGCACTGAACAGTATCACTGTGGCTGGCACTATATGGTACGATTTGTTTGGACTGGTGAAAAGCATTACTTTGTATCCTCACCGAGCATATTATGAGATCTGTTGCTCTTAAGAATGTTCAATTTGATTCTATTGATTAGACAAACACCTTAACACAAGAGGTGATCATAAATTCATTAAAAGAGCAGTAATCAGGTGCAAAAGCCTTATAATGCCACCTCCGTCAAAAATGAGATAATTACATAATCCAAATGCTTTCAACACTATACACTATACGTTCTTTACGTTCATCAAATACTTTTGCTTAAAATCTGCTTAATCCCAGCCTCAGATCATTCAAAAATACTGGTTTGTTGGCAGAAATCTTTAAGAGTCTGATCAAAAAAATGCTTGTTTACAAGAAAACATGTCAGATGCACTTGGAGGGTTTTTGATCTGAGCTCTTTAATTATTAAAAACAATAAAACATAACATCTAAAAGATATCTAAAATGGAGTTTAATTCTGTAAAGCAGGACTAAAGGTCTGGAGAGAAACTCCGCTGGGTCCATCACCCATAAGCCCATGCAGCATCAATCAGATAACATTAACTCATTTGTCATCACTGCTGACTAAACCTCACCCTCACCAGGTTAAGCAAGCAAAACAGTCACAGGACCCAATGTTGTTTGAAGTATAATTTAAAAACTGTGTGAGCTGGTTTTGGGCATTTATGTGTAATTTTGGATTTAAAATGAGTGACAGATTATCTGTGACAGATTAATTAGAAATGACAATACTTCGGGGCGAATCGGGGAAAAAGTAATAAAGTGATTTTCTCCAAGCCCTGATCACATTTGCTTTCCAAACTATGACAGCATCTTTAGCACATCACCAAAAAGTAATTTGCCACTTATGTTCAAAGTGAAATTATACTGAAGTCAAAATTACACCTGGTATTTATAGACCACACTTGTGAGTTTTTGACCACAGCAAAAAATATATATATATATATCCATCAAAAACATTATCTTTACAAAAATAATTTTTTTCTGAAAAATTGTACTTTTGCCCTGCACTCCCCTACACTGTAAAAAATATTTATTTGAAAAAAAAAATAGTGGAAATTACCTCAAATTTGCAAGTCATGTCAACTTACTATTATTTATATTGACAAGAGCTTCAACTTATAAAATGAAGTTCACTTTTTTCAACTATATTTTATAAGTTATAATAACTCATCTCTAGTCAAGATAAATAATAGTAAGTTAAAACAGTGGCGGTTCTAGACCATTTCAACTGTGAGGGGGGGCAATCTGGGGCCAGTTGTACTGTTATGGCGCTTTTCCATTGCATAGTACCCCACGATTTGGTTTAGTTTGGGTCGGGTCAGCTTACTTTTGGGAGCTTTTCCATGGGGTGCAGTACGTAGTACCCGATACTTTTTTTCGTACCACCTCGGTTGTGGTTCAAAGCAAACCGAGCTGATACCAAAGTGACGCGAAAACACTGTAGATCACTGATTGGTCTGAAAGATTCGTCACTACCAGCGTCATCGGTATAATGTAAAAGATTAGCTTTACCTTTAGTGCTAGCTTGCGCTGTCTCAAGCAAACATGTTGTCATCTCTGCTATAAGTTCCCAAACTCCGTTTTAGCAATAATAAAAACATCCACAGGTTGAGAATCAGAAACACCATACCAGTTTTTTCCAAACTTGCAGTTTGTGGCAGAACATTCCCGACGAGCACGTCAGCATTATATGCTTAAATGCAATTACATTGAGGCTCAGCGTAGTGCATCAACTACTGACGCCACGGGTGTTTAAACAGAAACTGTCATGAGAGATAGAGGTTACATTAGTGATAAACGCGATATGCAAACATCTACTTGTGGTGGCCAATTTTAATTTTATGGCGGACTGATAAATAAATAAATGTATGAGAATGTACAAGGATGCTCTCACTTGTATGATATCACAGCAGTAGGCAGCGCATATATAACAACCCGCCTATAATCCCTCCCACTGCGAAGTGATACCAAACTCGATGGAAAAGCTAACCACGCCAAAGTGAGGTGAGCTGACCCAACCCAAACTAAACTAAACCGTGGGGTACTATGCAATGGAAAAGCCCCATAAGAGGGGCCAGTTCCATTTAGACCGTATTCTTGTCATATCATTTTCTACACTGCACTAAAGGCATTAACAGGCCAAATACCATGTTTATGCCACTGTCTAATAACAGATGTAAAAAACAACGATCGCAAAAGAAATTGTAAAAATACATTGCATCAACTGTACCATAACTTTTGTTTCCCAAGCTGAACTTGCTAATAACCACTTTTCGAGGAAATAAGAAAATCATCAATCTTTATCGATTGCCAATAGTCTATTTTAACTGGAAGGTGGGACTTCCGTCGCCAGCATGGCCTTATTGTGCGCTGCTCCATCCCCTATTCATAGTAATAGGAATGATCAATCTTGTCATATTCATCTTTGCTTTACTCAATGGGTTTCATACCATCCATCATGACCACTGAGACTCATTTTAAAGAGCCTTGAGACCGCACAATTCATTATGGATTAAATTGAATGAGTAAAGAAGTCCAATTAAACATCTTAATCAGCTGAATTTAAAAGTGTCAACCATGAATGGCTGCGCAGGGCAGCAAAGCAGCGCACAGCAGAAAAAAGCCCATCTATAGGAATAATTCTGCTAAGATCAACGGAGAGAACCAAAATAAAAATAAAAATCAACACAATATCAAGGTTTAAAAAAGAAAATGATCCTTATTGACCTAACAAGAAACTTGACAACCAGGATATACTGTACCTCATTATTTCAGTAATGAAATAAAAAGGAAAAAAACATGTAAAGTACTTAATTGTGTTCAATGTCATTATCAAAGCTTATAACAGATACAGTTGCATGCTGCTTTTCTTTATTATCAATGAATTAATAAGCAGTAATTCTACCAACAACAACAAAACACAACATCCATCGTCGAGCCTTACTAAAGAGATTTTCTTTCATAGTCAGTATAGCCTACAGATTCAAAACAGTCTGTTCCAGCACAACCTCATTCACTTATGTAGCCTGGTTAGCCAGACCTACATCAAGATGTAAGGTCTGGCAACTCTTCACACAAACGGCTCAATGCAAGGGGCGGGATATAAGGTTGTCCCTCAAAATGCCTCTGCACGCAATAGGATAGCGCTATGACCAATCAGAGCAACGAAGCTACTTGGTATATCAAACTTTTACCGTAACCAGTCGGCAAAACTCCAAACACATCTTTCTTGCTTAAAAAGGACTTCAGTAGGGTTATTTGCTCTTCTCTCAAAGAAAAACATAAGTCTAAGTCCTCCAGAGTCGCGGCCAAAGCCGCTTCAAAAGAAAGCTGTTCGCCAGCAGCAGCAGCCATTCTTTGTTTTCAAGTAGGAACCGTCACAGCTCTGTCGTCATCATGTTAAGCCCGCCCCACAGACGCTTCACACGATGTGATTGGCCTGACCAAATTTTGGTTTTTGGAGCTGTTAAGTGTATTGTGAGTGCCTAGACTAAACCCTGGCAGCAAATATATTTTGCGGCCGCTAGGGTGCGTCTAGATTTCTAGGCTATCACTTATGGCCTTCCTAATATTATCATATAAGCAATGATCGCCATGGTGACAGTAAAGGAAATTAGCATTTTACAGCAGCTATTTGTGCTGGTTGTTATTTTTTTATACCATATTAGACTAAACATTTGGGTGTCCAGCATTATTAGTGTAAAGTCTAGTTTATACTGATAAACATTATACGTGACTAAAAGATAAACACAGTATGGCTCAGTCGAGCAGAATAAATGGCATTTCTGTAGATCAGAAGGTTAATGGGGATTAGTCAAAGCTGCTGTACTGCCCTGTCATTATGTTGTTTGTTGTGGTTACTCTCTATCTAAATACAGGCGGCTATCATGAGCAGACAAACTAAACTGACAGATAAACCCAATGATTGAAGTTTTATATTAACATTAAAAAATCATTATGGAAATCAACATGGTTTGCCACTTTTAATTGTCAAAATGAGCGACTGACTTAAATAGCCTACTAAAACAAATGACAGCATACACTGTCAACAGCAAACTCCGCTCAAATAACATAATAATATGGAAACATAGGCCTATAATATATAAACAATAATAATAATATAAAAAACATTAATTGACTGAATCTGTAAGCGATAGGCTACCTGATGATGACATCACAGCTTAAGTAAGAGCGTGAGGAGACAGTTGTCTTGGTTACTTGGCGGAAATGAGATTACTAAACAGTTCGTATTTAATAGCCTTTACAATTAATGCACCAAACATCTGGCTCCAGTTGTATTTCTAACTAAATAAACACGAGTTATGTGAACGTATCAACCTGTTTGCACAATAATATTAAGAGAAAATGCTTTCCAAAACACCCGAAGATGTGACATAAATAGCAATGACCTAAATAAAATACATTCACCCCCTAATATTTTACCCGTGTACGAATTAAGACATAAACTATGAGCATCTTACTTCATCTCTTTGGCCGAACTGTAGACCGAGATCCACGAAGTGCTCAACGCGAATATAACCGTCTGCATCGTCATCGCACACGTCGAAGACTTCTTTGAGTTTTTTCAGGAAAACCAGGAGCTGCTCTTGGTCAGGAAAGACATTTCCATCCATCCTTATGATGATAAGTTATAATGTACTAGAGAGACTGCGAGTCTGTATTTGTGCTCGCCATCACCCCAGTCTCACTCAGCTCTCTGACATCAGCAGCATGAGTGCTCCAACAGGATAAACCATCAGCGAGTGCGGAGGGGTCACGCTGATGCTTACCTGCTACTGGAGGAAAGAGACATTTATATTGGGTTTGACGTCACCTATTACGTGATGCGTACATATCGAGTCCGCTATGGCAAGCACACTTTGACTTTTAATGATTTTTATAGCAGCAATAAAAAATTGATATCAAGAGTACTTTCCCAGTATAGTTAAAACGTCAATCACTGACATCATAACAATTATTGAAATCAAAAACTGAATTTCGACTACTGTAATTCTTGTTATCTAAAATTGCATGTAGATAGGTAATTCAATGTCAACTCAACCAGAGATCCCCAGTTTAAAGTTTTGATTTTTTTTCTGGAAAAATTAATACAACAATGGTTTAAAAAGGCGACATTATAAATGGCATAGATGAACACTGACTGATTAATTACCTATAATTTCAAGCCAAATTGCAGGGGGTTAAAATGACTTTAAAAGGGTAGAAGCATTTGTTTTCTTTTTAACAGGTTTATATTTTAATGGGTTTTACTGGTAAACATTAAGGGGTGGTGTTCAGGACAGGGATTATGCCAGGCTAGGCCTTAGTTTAATTAGGCAATCTAACTAGTTTGAACCAACATGCCTCACTAAAAACATTACTTGTGTGCATTTTGAGGCAAAACAAAGGGCACTGATGTATTTTAAAATATGTCAGTGCAAGTTTTCAGTTTGGACAGCTCTTAAAAATTTTTTAGTAGATACCAAAAGATAAGTTTGTAAAACATCAGAATCTAAAGGGTATTAAGATGTCTTTAATACTCGAGTTACAGGCATGCAATAACAAAAAGTGCTTTTCTTATTTTCAAACTGCAATTGTGGAATGCATTAAGGATGGCTAAAGCTGATTTTACCAAACAGGTCTAACAATATCTGTGTTAAAATAAAATAACTAAGCTGACATCTTTTTAATGGCATCCCCCCTGTAATTTGGCTCCACATTTTAGGTGAAATGGTTAATAACTCAGTCAGCATTCATCTATTGGCAATTAATATTTTGTTTGACAAATTATTTGACTGACATTATTGCAACTGTCCACATGACATGCTCAAAGACGTAAATGCAATTTATAAGAGAAAATACCCTTATCCAGCACAAAATCACTTAGAACCATGCAATTTTTATATAAAACAAACTATTTATTTAAATGAAACTGAAAATAAAATACAATTTTTAAAAATTCAAGTTTTAATTTGAAAACATCACTTAAAATAAAATGTTTTTTATCTAGATGGCTCTGCCTCAGACCATTGTATTGTCTGATTCTCATCCGACATTTTCCACAATCAGCCGGGGCTCCAGGAGAGAATCCCAACGCTCAGTCAGCTGCAGTAAAGACATGAAAGACAGGATTGTTTTAGCTTACCACAGCATGCACACTTTACAAAGAAATGCCTCCTTCACATAAACAATTAAAAAGGATAATCAGAAAGCAATGATTGTGTGGGACTGGGGGATGGGTTAAAATCCAAATTACAAAAGTGCTCATATTAGCACAGTAAAGACAATAGATAAAAGTTAAAAATGGAAAATTTAGGCTACTCCTTTTTGCAAATAACTGCAAAATTGTTGTTTGTCATGTTCAGTTCTAATTGTGTTCTGGGGTGGTTTCCCTGATAGGGATTAGCTTAAGCCATGAGTAGGCCTTTGTTTAATTGGGTAATAACCAGTTTTAACAAACATGCCCTACTAAAAACATTAGTAAGGCAAATCAATTTTAAGTGAATTTTAAGGCAAAACAAAGGGCACTGATGTATTTTAAGATATGTCAGTGCAAGTTGTTTTCAGTTTGGACAGCTCTTAAATTTATTTTAATCTAGGACTAGTCTAATCACTGTCTGGGAAACCGCCCCTCTATGATTTAATATGTGTTGTATTGGTCAATCAAACACCCCACCAACAAATAAGCAAAAGAAAAAAAACTGTGGGTTAGATATAAGTATATAAAGTGGTTATTAAGACTTCAAACGCACAAGAATCAATACATTTTATATTTTTAAAGAAATGGCCAGAAGGTCATAGTTACACTTTAGTTAACATATATTTTAAGTCCATATCTTTGAGTTGAAGTAAACTGAGCACCTGTGATCCATGTGTGACAGCATATTCTACAATCTCAGATCCATCGGGGTACTCATACACCAAGTCAAACTTGCCAGGTTCAGCAGGGGCTGAAAGAAAAAATGAACACGTTGCAGGACAAGTTCCTTTGCATAACTTTATATAATTAATCCTGTATGCATATAATTTAGTGGCAATAAGAATAAGCTTTGTTGCTACCGTGAGGTCTTGAAAGCAGTTCAAGCTCCAACATCTTTGTTTGAGGATTAAATGCAATTATCTTCCCTTCCTATTAAAACCAAAAATTGTTATAAATGTCCATAACACAATCACTGATTTTAAAGAATTTGTATGAAGTGGAAAAAAAATATTTGGACTTTACTTTATAATCAGACACTTCTGGTGTGTAGTTTTCAGTTAACTCCAGTAGCTGATAAACAGGAGAGAGCAATCAAACAGCCATTAATGTACATTTTCATTGAAAAACTTATCAAAGAGGAAGTTTGAAACAAATAATATCCAAACAACTTTAGCAATAATCACATATAAAGAGTAGCTATTACATTATACTTGTTAATGTTAATGTGTTTCTTTTATAATTAATTCAACAATTTCAATCATACTTTAAAGGCAATGGTTTGGCCCACTGCAGGTGGGGCTGCCAGTAGGGGCAAAGTTGTGTAGTCTCTTTTGGGGGCTGTTTCAGGTTCTGGTTCTGGTGGATTCTATAAGAACACACAGTCAGTTTTAAGATTTTGTAAAACTGCAATGCTAAATATTATAATGCTAAAACTGGATTGCTAAAAAATAGTATCACACAGAAAACTAGGCAAGATAAAAACACTTTCCAGAAAATGTATACATAATAGCATGGTCAAAAAGATCTGCAAAAAACGACTGCAAACTGTGCTCAGCCAGTAGATGGCAAAGTAGATTGTGTCCATTATAAGAAACACTACACGCCTGCGCACATACAGTACACATTCTTCAACAAAGTAATAAATACAAAAAATGAAGATGGCAAAATCATTGAGCAGATGTTGTTTAGACAGATGATGAGGTAGGTTCACTACTACCCTTTATGTGACCTTGGACTATAAAGTGCCAAAATTTTGTAAAATTTGATGGAGAAGCATTAATAAACTCAGTATCTAGGGGTGGTGATGGCGCAGTGGATAAGACACACGTCTTTGGTTGAGAGAGCCGGGTTCGAATCCACTGTGACACACCATAGACCTTTCTCACAGTAACCGGAAATACGTAATCGTCGTGTAAGCGGAGTTCCTGTCAAGCGTCAACACACTAGAAAAACCGGGCAAGTTTAAAATGGATCAAAGAGTCTACAAAACTTTGTTAACGGATTTGCCAAATATTACATTTGCTGATGTGACACGACTAATGGAGGAAAACTTTTTCCATGAAGAATTTGTCCATAAATTTCTAGGTAAGTAGAGAGCGAGTCTAACTGTTACTGAACTGTTAACTAAAACGACACATTATAAGTCTCGCCGGATAGCCTGAATCCACTTCTGTATACCTTCACCATCAACAGGGAATTGATGGAACAGATACGGCTTTTTACATTGCCTTGACTGCGGAGGAAGTAGATTTCCGCGACGATTGCGTAGTTCCGGTCATAAATACGGAAGTTGTGAGAAAGGTCTATTGTGTCCCTGAGCAAGACACTTAACCCCTAGTTGCTCCGGAGGCGTGCGACCTCTGACATATATAGCAATTGTAAGTCGCTTTGGATAAAAAAAACAGCTTTATTAATAAATAAATAAAATAAATAAATCTTGAAATACAGTCCTGTTGTTTTTTTTTTTTGTTTAACGCATGCCAGTTAGTATAGACTGAATTAACACATGTATGACATCACTGTTATAACAGATTCACGTTTACATCATTTACACAGAGACTATAAGGTGTCCTTTTTAAGAACTTGAGCAGTTAAATCCATCTTCAAAAGTTTGAATTATCAGGACCCCAAACCTCATAAAAAATATGCTCATTTTCCAGCTCCCCTAGAGTTATACATTTGATTTTTACCGTTTTGAAATCCAGCACTTTTAGCATAGCTTAGCACAATCCATTGAATCTGATTAGACCATTAGCATCGCACTAAAAAATAACCAAATAGTTTCAAAATTTTTCTTATTTAAAACTTGACTCTTCTGTAGTGTACTAAGACAGACAGAAAATTAAAAGTTGCAATTTTCTAGCCAGTTAGGGCTAGGAACTATACTCTCAAACTGGCGTAATAATCAAGGACTTTGCTGATGTAACATGGCTGTAGCAGGTGTAGTGATATTACGCACTGCCCGAAAATAGTCCCCAGCTATTGAAAGTAACCAAGGATAAAATCTTAAGCAGATACATTGGTTAGTTCTTACCTGTAAAATAAAACTTTCATTAGTCAGCAAATCTCTCCGTTTCTGATGTTCTCCATTCTCATATTTGTAATTAAAGTCTTGTTTCCATGGTGTTCCCTTGGCTCTACCAAAGCTGCCTCTGCCACTGCCTCGGTTTCCGCCTCTGCCTCTCTCCTGGCTTCTTGTGTTTCCTTTTGGCCTGCCTGCCGTCTCACTGGTACTGGCGCTTAAACCAGCAATGTTCAAGCCCATTCCATGTAGATTTGGCTTCTTAATCACAAGCTCTATTTCACTGGCATCCGAGTCCGAGCTCTCTGCCTCATCCTGGGGCTTTTTAGAACCAGAGGCAGAAACAGACTGAGATGAAGTTAAGGAGGGTTGAGGGTCTACCTGTGATTTCTTAGCTGAAGGTTTTCTTTGGGTGGGTGATGAGGAGGAAGAGGAGGAAGAATCTGTGGACCTTTTTGTCTGTTTAGGTGTTTGTGGTGGGATTTGAGAGTTCGTCGAGGTAGATGGTTTAGGTGTAGCAGGAAGCGGCTGTACAGAGGTGCTGCTTTTTCGGGCAGTTGGTTTAACTGTGTTATCAGAAGAGTCAGAGTCCGACGAGGAGGCCTCTTTCGATGCAGGCATAGCAGTCTTTTTGGTACCATCAGACTGCTTGAGTTTAGGTTTTGGTGGAGACGCCTTACTGTGAGACTCATCCTCACTGCTGTCTGTAGAACTTGAAGTTGATTCCTGAATCTTTGCTCTACTTGTTTTGTCACTAGTTGAGACACTGGTTTTTCTGTTAGATGACTGGCTCGCTTGCGCTTTAACTGGAATGGTTTTTTGAGGGGTGGCCGGATTGTTGGCCGACTGCTTTTCTTTCTTCTTCTTGCGTTTCTTCTTCTTTCCACTATCGGCTGGTGCAGACCCATTGATTTGAACATCTAGCTTGGTTTTCTTACTCGAACCCTGAGTAACACAAATCTGCAGTTCATCTTCTCTCTCTCTCTTCTTGGTCTTCGAGTTGTGAGCGACACAGTTTTGGTAAGTCTCAGCTCCATTTTCAAATACAGATACCTTTACCCTGTCAATAAGGCAAAATAAATATGATTCAAAATAACATCTTATAGGTGGCACCTCATTTAAACTTGCATAAACATATTGTATATTACTACCCTTATGAAAAATCAAACATGGTTTTAGTACAGTAGAAGTGCATTAACCTTTTAATTTTGTGGATTGATTACTATTTGTTACTAAAGTTAAACTAAAATTAAAACCAGTGGTTCTTTATAATTTCATCATGCAGCCCTCCTTGTGTAGGGTGCACCCCTTTGTACCTCCCAAAAATTTCATAAAACCGAGGGCACCATCTCGCGGCCCCCAAAACCACTGGTTAACGGTTTCCACAGTTAGACCATGGTCAGCAATGGTTGCACTAAACCTAAAACCATGGTTACTACAGTTAAACCGTGGTTAGTTTTTGTAAGGGTGTTTAATTAGCTTACCGTATACTATCATTATCGCGTACTATTCACCTTATTCCGCCACGCCCATTTTTAATTCTTCGCTCTTCCGCATTTTGTCAACCGACTTCCGCTGCTAATATGGCACAGTGCATTCGGTGGTTAGTTTGGTGGTTAGAAGATTGTTTGTAGTTCACTATAACTTTAGTGAAATGACAAATATCGCTACTGCTGTAAATGTTTTACATTAGGAGCACGGTTAAAACTTCATACGACGATTGGATAGTCTTATATTGTCCCATCAATCGTCTCGTGGTTAGACGATATGAAGCGGCCGCGGCAAGTAACCTGGCATATTTAATTACCTCGTCCTGTCAGGAGTTGATGGAGCAGCATTGAAAATTATTAAAAGTATGTCTACCAATATTTACACAGTGATTTTGTCTTTTTTATAGCAAATGTGCACCTTAGCCAGTCCAATAACTATTTCGTTTTTATGTGGTACCATGATAGAATTCATTTGCAAACTTGCCAACACTTATTCCTTCAAATCATGAGACTAAAATCCTTTTAAGTGGAATCTCTAAAGCTCACATATGGTTTAAGAAATTCCTTACAGATAATAACTGATCACACTGTAAAGGTTTATATAACTGCATGGCAGGATACATCTGATCACATAGTAAATGTTTAATATAACTGCATGACAGGTAACAGCTGATCACATTGTAAAGATTTAATATAAATGCACAACATGATCACATTGTAAAGATTTAATATAAATGCACAACATGATCACATTGTAAAGATTTAATATAAATGCACAACATCTGATCACATTGTAAAGATTTAATATAAATGCACAACATCTGATCACATTGTAAATGTTTAATATAAATGCACAACATCTGATCACACTGTAAATGTTTAATATCACTGCATGACATCTGATCACATATGAAGGTTTAATGTAACTTTACAACAGGTAAAGCAAGACCACCCTGCAATAAATTAAGACACAGCTTTATCGGAGTCATCAGGAGCTGATCCCAAGCGTATATCTGGAAGCTGTTGGTGTATGTAGTGGTAAAGTGCTTGGCGACTGTGTAATGGATGCAATATCAACCCTGTGTAAAGCTGAACCAAAGATGGTTGTTTCTCAGCAGAGATATGTACATTTGTGCCAGCTCAACACATGAAGCAGAAGCATTGAAGCAGTTTCTCGGACAGGGTTTACAGGACTAGGCCTTAATTATATTAGGACATTTTAGTTTTTACAAACAAATCCTACAAAAAAACAAAAATGGTGCGCATCTTGTGACAAAACAATGGCACTAATATATGTTGAGGTATGTCAGTAAAAGGTGTTTTTAAATTATTGTAGCTCAAATATGCATTTTAGCCTGGGACCAGGATAAGCCCTGTCCGGGAAACCGCACCATTGTTTTCCCATATCAGATGTATGCTTCAGGTTGAGTTGTGATTTTAAAGTGTAGTTGTGGTCAGAGACGGATAGATGCTCCCATTGTGTTTCTGCATCACAGTTTAGGAACATGTTGATTGTATCATCCTCACAGTTGTCCACTGCATCACTAAACATCAATGCATCTGTGAAAACAATATAACCATAAATATTTTTATGTTAGTATTTAAAAGAAACTTGCATCATGAGAATTAATATATAAATGGCACCCATACTTAAACAGAACAGTGTGTAAGAGAGATGCATTAAAAAGAGACAAAAACATTATACACACAACCTTTAACTTCAGTGTTAAATAATAAGTTGTTTAATATGTCATTATCAATATCTGAATGAGAAATGAACTGACATTCTAGCATCTGAAATCTCAGTAACTTGTAGGAATCACGTGGGCTACTGTAAGAATGCAATGTACTATAATATCTCGTTGTACTATCGTAAATATAAAAATATAGGTGGACAATTAAAACCATTCAAATAGTTGCATTTTATAAACTAACATTACTGATCTTAAGTGTATTTGTAGAACGGACATCACAAATCTAACTTTAGGCGAACGAGCACAAAGTTAGCTAAGATAGCTTACCTGAAACTGGCCACCTTTTCAACACCAGGCGTGGTTTAAAGTTACCGGAACATCGTAGTCGAACCATTATTTGGGATAAGGGTGTTCCTCAGTTGGCTTAAAATTGGTAAGAAAGAAACATAAAGGCGCTCGAGTGAGCTTTTTAAGCTTAACACGTCGCCTTCAGTCACTGCCTCAGCTGCTCATCGTCTATGCGGCCGGAAGAACGTTGACAAAATGAGCGAAATGGCGCCGCCCTTGTTGTCGTGAAAAATAAGGTGAATATAGATACTTTCAGTGGTAGGCAGGTAACAATCTTCAACGAACAGGTCTAAAATGGTCTTACGACTGTAGCCAAACTTTTCCTTTATGATGCTGGACAAATCCGCGACTACTCGGCATTTGTTCAAGTCCACCAACAACCAGCACATCCGACAATCTGGTGTGGCTGGAGGAGGATAATCAAAGTATAATCTAACCCTGATGGAGTTGAGCTTGGAAGTAGCCATGCCTGTGCACTGTTGTCAATGAGGATGATGGAGGCGCTCGCAGTTTTAAACGACACACTTTCATATCACGCACTCTCTCGCCCTCTTCAGGACTGGATGCGAGTATATGCAGTTCTTTTCTTGCTTGTTTAGACATCTTGCTGCGCAAATAGTTCGGCACATGACATCATAGTACCGCGAGAATAGTACTCTTGCGGTGCTGTGATGTCAAACGCTGATTGGTCTGCGCAGCGCCATATAAAGTCACGCTTAAAGTCAGCTGACTGAAGGAGTCATATGATTGTTTTCTTTACATCACGCTGCTGAATCAGGAAAATCTAAGATCGAGATTGAGTACTTATAGCCGGTGGGTCCAAACACAGCCGATGTACCAGACTGAGTGGTCGCGAGATCAATAACCATGTCGCCCTCGTGGATCATGCTGGTTGTAGCGCTGGTTGCTCTGAGTTTTTATAAAGGTAGGAGAGATACACGCTAAACTAAATCATGTACTTTGGCAAATGAAGTTTTGTTTAAACCTGCTCGATCATATTTATGTAGTGATCCTGGTCTCACATACTGTAGGGTTTAATAACAAGACGAGTTGAGATCCTGAAACATTTAAATGAAAAGTGAAAGTGAATTATGATCTCTACAGTTACATTAATGAAGTGAATAAAAATGATACGCACAATGATATCGAGCAACATGTACATTATGGTTCAAAAGTTCAGTCACTTTTTTTGTTTCTAAAAATTATATATTAATCTAAACGAGGAAGCTTGCATGTTTTACATTATTTTATGTTTTACAACAACATATTAATTGTATTTATTAGAAAACTAAAATTGTTTAGGAATACATGCCTTGGACTAAATACTAGGTAAACACAATTTTTTTTTTTTGTCAAACAGGTAGCTGTGTTCCAGTTCAAGCCAAAGAATCATGGGGTTACGTGGAAGTTCGTGATGGAGCTCATATGTTCTGGTGGCTTTACTACGCCAACAGCTCCAGTGCCAGTTATACAGATCTACCGCTGGTTATGTGGCTGCAGGTTTGTATCCTCTTTGATCTGTAATGTGCCTGATTTCAATAATAGATCACTGGTAGATCAGAATTCATGTTTATTGTTATTTTAGGGAGGTCCAGGGGGATCCGGCTGTGGTTTTGGCAACTTCGAGGAAATTGGACCCTTGGATAGAGACCTCAAGCCTAGAGAAACCTCTTGGGTGTGTAAACCAACCATGCCATGTTTTCTTTATTAACACAATGCACAGCCGTTGAAAGTTTTATTTTATGGTTTATAATCTGTTATAGTCATTATTTATTTACTCACTCCCACCTAAAAACAAATATTTGTGTCTCTGCAGGTGCGCGAATCCAGTGTGCTATTTGTGGATAACCCAGTGGGCACCGGCTACAGTTACACAGACTCTCAAGGTGCCCTCACCAAGGATGTCGCAATGGTGGCATCAGACATGATTGTCCTCCTCAAGAACTTTTTCTCTCTTAAGACAGAATTTCAAGTATGTAAAACAAACACACTTTGTATAATGTGCTTATCACTTCTATTTGTTTTAGCATCTCACTGATTCATTTTTCCCCAACAGAATATCCCTTTCTACATATTTTCTGAGTCTTACGGAGGCAAAATGGCAGCAGCTATTTCCCTCGAGCTCACAAAGGTAATGTTCATTCGAGGCAGTTATAAAAACATGCAAAATGAGTTGTTAAACTATTTAAGGTTATCTTAAAGAGGAACGGCATGATGAGTCAGAATAGCCTCTACTTCCTTAAAATTAAATGATTTTGTGGTATCAGATTTTGCACCTTATAATACTAGTTTCCATATGTTGCACATTTGCCATTTTTTTAAATATGTATTGAATGTCATCTTTCTGTTCCTTTAGGAAATTCAAGTGGGTTCAATCAAGTGTAATTTTGCTGGGGTTGCATTAGGAGACTCGTGGATCTCTCCTATAGGTCTGTAAAAACCATGTTGCGCTTTTTAACACATCTCATTTGCATTTCAGCTCACCAATTATGATGCAACTTTATGTTCATATTTTATGTACTCATGGGATAATAACGTCATGGTTCACATAACTGCCTAAACCAGGTGTAATGCATTACAATACAGCATTCATTCAGCATTCAAAGGTCATTATATATTTTCTACAGATTCAGTCATGACCTGGGGTCCATATCTTTACAGCACAGTGAGTAACTTGCCATTAACACCCTTTGTATTCATTTCACAGTGAAATTAAGCATGATTGAATTAAGTGTGATCAAAGCATACTACCACAGGAATGATTTAATCTCATGTGGATTTAGTGCATGGCTTTTATTCACTATTAATCCAGCATTGAACCATACGATTAAAACGCAACAGCCAATTAGTTTTATATATATTTTTTAACATATTGCAATTGACCCTAGTCTCTGTTGGATGACAATGGACTGGAGGAAGTCAATAAAGCAGCAAAGGAGGTGCAGCAGGCTCTAGATCAGGGCCAGTACGAAAAAGCCACTGAGATGTGGTCCATCACAGAGAATGTGATCGAAAGGGTAAGTAGCGTTTGTGGGGTGTTGAATGGGGTTTTGGTAATTTAATAGGTTGATGCACACGTGCTTCATTCAGTTTCTCAACTATTTTGTTGCAGAACACAAATGGCGTCAATTTCTACAACATCCTCACTCAAGACTCCGATGAGATGGTGAAAACCAGGCATGATCAAAGAGGAGAGGGATTTCTCTGTGAGAAACTTAAACTGTTCAAACGGTTTATTGTTTTCTGTTGGACGCTTGCATTAACATCTTGGCCTTTTTTGCTTTTAACAGTCTCGTTGAAGAGACGTCACATTCGCCCTTTGCACCGTCAGTCTCTTTCAGAGTTGATGAATGGACCAATCAGGCAAAAGCTTGGTGTCATACCAAAGAATGTCACATGGGGAGGTATGATCCGTTTTATGATCAACAGATACATTTCTGTGCAGGCGCAACATAACTTTTCCTCTGTTCCTTCAGGACAGGCCGAGGCTGTATTTGCTAGCATGGCAGGAGATTTTATGGTGCCGGTGGTGAACATTGTAGATCAGCTTCTGGCTGCAGGGGTCAATGTCACCGTCTACAATGGCCAGCTGGATCTTATTGTGGACACAATGGGTGAGAAGATTCTCAAGCATGAGCAAACAATCAGTATGTTTACATGCACAGAATAAGCGGTTAACTATCAAAAATCTGCTTATTATAGAAATCTGTTTTTATACGTTTACATGCAAATCAATAAAGCGGTTATGCAGAAAACTGCTTTACATGGGATTTTGGAGATTTGTCAGGTTTCTCGCAGGCAGTGACATCACCCCTTACAGTACATAGTAGTTTAAAAATCCGGTGGGAAATCTTTCTTAAGTTACTGTTGTATCTCTTCTCACTTCTGGAGAACCTGCAAATGTAACATGAGCTTTAAATTTGGCAATTTCTCTGCCAAGTGCATAAGTCCAACACAGACTTTTATGGTATTACTTTGTGCTTTAATTCCACGTTTGACATTTATCTTTCTTGCTTACTTTATTTTAAGTTGATTAAGTTATCTTTCTTCTATTTTGGTTTTCCCGTTAAAAGAAAACCGGTTAATGCGTTAACATGACCCCACACATTATCGGTTTATTAAGCATAATCAGCGTACGACGTCAGCGTGCATGTAAACACAATGCTTTGGCCGCTTTACATTTGGTATAAACATCCACGTTTTTTAACTAATCACTGAAACCAACCACTTTTGGAGGTGTCAGAATCACACACAAACGGTAATGTGCAATGTGTATTCTGCCCTGATGGGACTCTCTAAACTACTATGGGGTCCTATCAGGACTATTCACCCAGTTTGATGTCAGTCTAAAATGGGCTTTGGTTGTTAATCTTAAATACTTTAAGTGTGATTATTAACTTGCATCTATTTGTGTGTGCGTGTGTGTGTAGGTCAGGAGCTGTGGGTCAAACAGCTGAAATGGGATGGACTCAAATACTTTAACAGTATAAAATGGACAGCACTGGAAGATCCACAACAACCAAACCAAACTGGAGCTTTCTATAAGACCTACAAGAACTTTGCCTTCTACTGGATCCTTAAAGCTGGCCACATGGTACCAAATATTTCACTTTTGTGTTTGGAAAATTGAATGATTTAGTAAATGCATATAATGCGCTCCGATGCAAAAGCTGGTAGACGCGACAATGAGATAATGATATTAATCAAATGCTCTTGGAACAGATAATATGTTCATCAAATACTTCAAATCTGCTTAATCCCGGCATCAGGCCATTTAGATATACCGCTTTGTCGGCAAAATCCTTTAAGTGGAGCTTATACAGTACATCAAGGTGCAGGAGGTTTACATTAAAGGAACAGTATGTAGGATTGTGGCCAAAACTGGTATTGCAATCACACAACTGGTGGCCAATACACAAAATGACAACATAAACATCAGTTGAGGGCTGCAACTCCACTTTTTAAATGACAATATCCTGGCCAGACCACTGTTGTGAGTGAGGATAAGGATTTGAAATGAAAATGATTTCTTAATGTCTAGTGACATATCAGGGCCATTTTATGATTCATTGATATACATTTCTTACATACTGTTCCTTTAAGTATAATGACCACATTTTTGAGTGTCTGGAGACCTTTTTGGAATGGAGATTTTTTTGCATGTACTTTGGAGAGTTTTGCAGCGAATGTCATGAAATGGCTGAAGTGACATTTGTGAAAACAAGGCATTTCTATTACTGACTAATAATTTATAAGTAAAACTACTCAACCTTAACATAAGTGCCTGATAAAAAAATTCTCATTTACAAGAACATGTCAGACACACTTAAGGCCGTTTCACACGGTACGCGGCAACCACGAGTGTTTAGTTCTTTTTCAATAGGAGACATGCGGAAAGCGGCAAAACAGGGCGGTTACAGAGGTGAAGCGGAGTTGGTCCACATGCCTTGCTCGTGCACCCAAAATCCTATTCCTTCTCTGGACATGGTACTTCATGACAGGCGCCGCTGAAGATAAACATATTTGCACTAAATGCTGCACAAAACGCTTCAATACAAGAGAAAAGCTGAAGCCGCGCAGCGATTTTGCTGCTTACCGCGTGAAACGGTCATTAGAGGGTTTTGCATCTGAGCGCTTCACATTTTTAATATTGATAGTTTTCCACTTTGCCCATGGCAGCAACGGAGCAGTTTTGATGCATGTGTATGAACATATCTATTCATTATGTCATGACAGATCCCATCTGATCAGGGACCGATGGCTTTACGGATGTTGAAGATGGTGACTCAGAAGGAGTGATGGATCTTGTGCAGATACCGACAGAAAAAGCTTTTATCCATTTTAGACAATCAACACTCAAATTCAACAAAACCAAAAACACTTTTTAAGAAAAACTATCGGTTCAGATCTTAATGTAGCCTAATCAGTGTTCGTCTTTGCTGTCTTGTAAAATTTGTAAAATTGTGTGACCAATAAAGTCCATTTTTATACAGTTTGAATGGTAGCCTAGAATCTACATTTTGCAACTCATTTAAGCAAAAGTTTTGCAAGTTACTTTTTTAGTTTAATTAATCTGATAAAAACATTATGTACTGAATTAAACTAAATGTAGTCACATTATGCACTCTATGCGTACACTACACACCTGTGTGTGAACAGTTTGAGTCAGAAACTGAGATGGCAGGCCAAAGCTCAACATTTTTGTGATAAAAACACCTGCAAGGCCTGAAAGAGATCAAACCTCAGCCAAGAAAAGGTAACGCAAAAGTAACGTAAACATAACTTTCCATGAAAAGTAACGCAATTAGTTACTTTTTTGGGAATAACTTAATATTGTAATGCATTACTTTTAAAATTAAATTAACTTTCCCCAACACTGGTAATGAGTAACAAGAGAATTTGCTGAATTTGTTTAAAAAGTTAAGAATAAAAAGGACAACAAAAGTGGTGCACACATTTTAGAGTACTGGTATTTTTATATAAAAAATTTGAAAAGGCTAACAACATACTTAAATATTCAGTCATCTTGCATATGTGTGATATTCATGATTGTTAATGTTTTTCTTCTGTAGCTCAACTGACAGATCATTGCTATAGCATTGCAAAGGTTGTGGGTTAGATTCCCAGAAACAAACAAACTGATAAAAATGTATAGCCTGCATGCACTGCAAGTCACTTTGTATAAAAGTGTCTGCCAAATGCAAATTATGCATTGAAGCTGTAAATAAAGTCTTAATGACCTGTAAGTCACTTTGGAAAAGCACCTGGCGAAAGCATAAATGTGACGACATTAAATGTCACACATCCAAATTTCTGATCAAGTAAATAAGATTTCACGTAGCTAAGCATAAAAATTTCACACATATGTGCAGATAATGTTTTAGGTATTTTGAATGAATGCAGATGCAAAACACTGTACATGTAACATCACTGCACTGAATTATAAAATCTTGTACTAGGCATCAACTCGCCTCAATCTTTGGCAAATAGAACAGAAATCCATTAAGACGTAAGCTGTAGTATTCCACACTCACGGCTGCCCTGCTGCACTCTTACTATAGCTGAGTGTGCGTCGGCCCCAGTGGGACTCGGGTACTGAGAAACCCTCTTTGGTCACAGGTTCCACCACCAGCTCAATGAGAGCTGGAGCAGCAGGCACCTCAAGCTCCACCACACGGTACAGGGTAGAGTAACACCTGCCTATCAGAATCATGGGTCCTGCAGGAACGCGAGGGTCGGGACCACGGGGGCGCCTCCAGTGTATCCGGAAATGGCGAACTGACTGTGTGGGATACTGCCAGCGTAAGGTGGCGTTCAGGAGGAGCTTTATCGTATCTCCGTCACCCGTCTGCCACACCACATCATTAACACATACGCCCTGGACAGACGCTAGTGGTGCCTGAAGACTCACTGCATCCATGAGCTGTCCGAAACAAAAACTCGTGGTGAAACAACTTACAAATTAATGTCTTTACTGAACAGCTTTATTATTCCCCTGTTGTCTCTATACTATATCTTTCTCACCATTAGCTCTCCAATCCTGCAACTGAACGAAACGTCTTCCTCTCCTTCATCTCGGGATACACGCATACACACTTCTCGTATCGAGCAGCCCGTCATTTTTAACAAGAAGCATCTATTTATGAAATCACATTGAGTTTGATTAACAACCATTAATGTTTTGAGTCAATGTAATGTTTTGTTATGTACAGAAAAAAACAATCTTACCGGGTAGTCCAGCCGTCTAAAGCCCACTGGCCACAATTCTTTGAAAACTGCTCAACTAGCTGGTTGTCTTCTTCTAATTCTTCTGGAAAGACACTGCTAGCTAAACACACACACACACACACACAAGTAGTATGAGTCCCATATTTATATCACAAAGGTTGTGTAATGTAATTTTGCATGTCTAAAGAAGTTGTTTTCTGATGAAAAAAGTAGGAGAGGCAACTCACATGGTATTTCATCAGTCCCATCAAATGTGCACAGAGGAACATCTATAGTTTTAAGCTCCAGGGACACTTTCACACCCACAGGTGGCTTGTAGACAAAAGAGACAAATGTCCTAGCTGCCAAAGGAATGTGAAGAGAAAATATCCTACAAATAGACCAAAAAAAGTCAAATATTTTGCAAGGTTTGAGGTTTTGAGCTATAATTGAAACGTATGTACCTTGCACAGACTTGAGTAAGTCCAGGTGGAATCATGCCTTCCACCATCAGAGAGCTGCCTCCTATCCAAGCATCCTCTGAGCAGCCACGGGTTTTCAGCCAACCGCTCTCCCCAATGGTCTCAGACAAGTACAAAGGCTGAATCTCCTGAGCATTCAGATTGAACCAGCTTCTGTCGTTCTCCACCTACATGAATTCAATACAAGATCCTTATTAAAACTAAATTAACTTAAAAAGAACTGATTCACTTATAGGCACACATTCCTGACCATATACTGGAAATGCATTTAAGGTGAACTGGGCAGGACACACTGCTGTTATATATTATACAGTACCTGTCCCTTCCAGTAAAGACTCTTTCCAAACCCCTGACAGAATGAGGAAATGAAAGGAAGCCTGGATGATGGACGGTGGATATAAAGGTAATCAGAGACCAAGGACCAAAATCTATTAAGAGAGGCATACAATGGTTATGATGATGTTTGCATGTGAGCTGACTAAATGGTCAATTTGTATTCAAATGGTCAGTCATAAGCTATTGATCTTACTTGTCCTGGTTTTGGCGAAAATCTGTCTTATCGTTGCATTCATACACCCAACCGGGAGCAAAGATGGCTGTTGAAAATCCATGCTTGCGAATCAGTTTCAGAGCCTAATAAGACAACAAAAATAAAAAAAATTGTCTACAGTTGTATTATGTGTGTGTTCATTCATATAAAAATGAATCTTATTAACCCAAATAACTACTTTACCTGTCACAAACTCTTTACTTACATTATTGGTCTCAAACTTTCCTCCAATCACCTTTCCTCTCGCAAACACATCAACACCAACATAAATATCAGCCAAGCGGTCCTGAGCACCAGAGTATGAATTCATCCACTCAAGGCTCTGCTCGGTCCAATTGTAGTTAGTGAATATTCCATCACATGCATCAAAAAACATCCTAAAGAATAGAAGATTTTGGCTTAGGAATGGTGAAAAGCACACAGTATAAATTTCAGCTCCATACAACAATTCAGATCAGTCCTCCATAACCAACATAACTTGCCTGTTATCATCGTTGAGTTCATTCTGCCAATTGAGTGAGCCATTTTTCAGCACACTGTCATACCAGATGACCACACTGCCGGGAACACGTTCATGCATCTGGTCTGTGAGGTAGCGGAGAAAGAGACCAGCGTTCTTCACAGCATTTTCCTGTGAAGGGGTAAATGTTGGGTAAAGTATTAAACATTTCGTTTAGTAACTAGTAATTTACTAACAACCCCAGATCAGAAAAAGTTGGGACACTGTAGAAATTGGGAGTAAAAAAAGGAATGGAATAATTTACAAATATCATAAATGTATATTTTGTACACAATAGAATATAAATAACATATCAAATGTTGAATGGGAGACTTCATGAGAGCTACACATTCCATAAAAGTTGGGACAGGTAGCAATAAGAGGCCAGAAAATTTAAATGTACATATAAGAAACAGCTGAAGGACCAATTTGCAACTTATTAGGTCAATTGGCAACATGATTGGATATAAAAAGAGCCTCTCAGAGTAGCAGTGTCTCTTAGAAGTCAAGATGGGCAGAGAATCACAAATTCCCCCAATGCTGCAGTGAAAAATAGTTTTCTGAGTTTCTCAGAGAAAAATTGCAAAGAGTTTGAAATAATCATCATCTACAGTGCATAATATCATCCAAAGATTCAGAGAATCTGGAAAAATCTCTGTGCGTAAGGGTCAAGGCCAGAAAACCATACTGGATGCCTGTGATCTTCGGGCCCTTAGACGGCACTGCATCACATACAGGAATGCTACTGTAATGGAAATAACAACATGGGCTCAGGAATAATTCCAAAAAACATTGTCGGTGAACACAATCCACCGTGCCATTCACCGTTGCCGGCTAAAACTCTATAGGTCAAACAAGAAGCCACATCTAAACATGATCCAGAAGCGCAGGCGTTTCCTCTGGGCCAAGTCTTATTTAAATTGGACTGCTGTGAAGTGGAAAACTGCTCTGTGGTCAGACGAATCAAAATTTGAAGTTCTTTTTGGAAAACTGGGACGCCATTTAATTTCGGACTAAAGAGGACAAAGACAACCCAAGTTGTTATTAGCGCTCATTTCAGAAGCGTGCATCTCTGATGGTTTGGGGTTGTATGAGTACATGTGGCATGGGCAGCTTACTCATCTGGAAAGGCACCATCAATGCTGAAAGGTTTATCCAAGTTCTAGAACAACATATTCTCCCATACTGACGTCGTCTCTTTTAGGAAAGACCTTGCATTTTCCAACATGACAATGCCAGACCACATACTGCATCAATTACAACATCATGGTTGCATAGAAGAAGGATCCGGGTACTGAAATGGCCAGCCTGCAGTCCAGATCTTTTACCCATAGAAAACATTTGGCGCATCATAAAGAGGAAGATGCGACATAGAAAACCTAAGACAGTTGAGCAACTAGAAGTCTGTATTAGACAAGAACAGGACAACATTCCTATTCCTAAACATTGGTCCTCATCCAGCTGTTCCTTCTATGTAGATTTTACTTTTCCGGCCTCTTATCGCTACCTGTCCCAACTTTTTTGGAATGTGTAGCTCTCATGAAATAAAAAATGAGCCAATATTTGGCATGACATTTCAACATTTGATATGTTATCTATATTCTATTGTGAATAAAATATAAGTTTAAGAGATTTGTAAATTATTCCATTCCTTTTTTTTACTCCCAATTTCTACAGTGTCCCAACTTTTTCTGATTTGGGGTTGTACAGATCCAAATCGAAACATCATAGGATACGGCTTGTTTACTCACACTCAGGACATTTTCAATATTAACAAGCCATCCATCAAAGCCATAGCAGTGGGAGATCTGAACCAGCTTGTCAGCAGCTCCACGATAAGATTCCTCATTCGCTAGAAACTCTTCACAGGTCTTTGCTCCATCCGTCCACTCGGTGATGAATGTGCCTTATAGGGGGATAAGAGCATTTTGAGAGGTCCAGTTTTGTGTGAAAGTTATCATAATTGGAAAAAAAAGTTCATCTGTATAGAGAAATTTTTCATTTCTGTGACTCACTGTGCTGTGATGGCCAAGGCCTTTTTCAAGTTTGGGTAGAAGTAAAGTAAAATCCCCTAAGAACTTGACACTTACCAATAGACAGCACTCCATGCTTGTGTGCTGCATTAGTCCAGACTGCTGGAGGAATGGTAACCATTTGATGACTGAAGTAGTTAAAGATGTCAATATAATCCCAGTGATAGAAAGCATACGGCATCTCGACCTCTGCACCTTGAATGAACCTCAGCAAAAATAACAGGATTGTAAAAATACTGAAGAATCATCAATAACAGCAACATGATATAAGAAATAGTTGAATTAAACTTTCTACCTGTCTTCCAGGTAGCCACCCATCATGTCATGGGACACCAATGTCTTTCTGGGGGATCTAGCTAGGGGGGGATACCTGCTAGCCAATGGCACGGTGGCCACATTGAATGGGCTGGACTCATTTAGTTTCCATGACAACAGCTCTGAGAGGGATTGCAGACCGCAGCTGATGGGCTCAGTTGTATCAGGATCATAATGTTTTGCTGTCAGATTACAGAAATTGTGATGTAAGCAGTTCTCAGTATGCAAAAACTGAAAAAACTGAGTGGCGTTTTTGTTATGTAGGTTGAGTACCTGGCAATTTGGATGGTTCATAACTTATCACCTCGTGAACACTTTGATCTCCCGGTTGGTCCAGGCAAGACTCAGAGCTGAACAAATAACCATTTAACATCAATCACCTCAAACATAACGTTACACTGCAAATCAAATCAATTAGGGCTAGGCGGTATGACGGTATACTCCGTTACTTTAAAATAAAATAACAGATTTTTTTATTTCCTGTAAAATAAGTGGGTGTGGCTAACTCGGCACTCGCGCATGTAGAATAATCCACTCATAACAAATATAAGAGTACTTTCTGTAACTTCAAAATAAACGCAAGTGAATTCACAGCGGGTCTCTCTCGCGTGCAAGGAACTGTCGACCAATAAGAAAGCACTTTGGATAGTTTTCTGAACCCGAGACAAAACTCGCGTTTATATCAGTGACACTGCTGGAGCTATGTAGTTTGACGCGCAATTTGCTCTTTGTACAAACATCTTTAACCAGAAATACGAAAAAGAGACGCAACGGTTGAATGGAAAGTAAAGAGGGTCGAGACCTAAAACAGACTCTATGGTCATCGCCTCATAGCACCTGTCAAGAGATCCGTCTCTCGTATTTATCCTGCTGTAGGTTTGTGCATACATTCATACTTTTCTTTTGACATATTGCCTTTTTTAATGTACTGTGTGCATAAATATAAAATCCAAGGAATAGTCTATCAAATTTATACCTGGTTTAAAAACAAGATTCTATTTCTATAAAGACTCAATCTGTTATCTTCTGGGTAATGTTATGTTTACTCTAACATTGACTTTAACGTGGAGCATTTACTTAAAAGCTTTAGTGAGTTGCAAATTTCTGTAAATTTTTATATTCAAAAAACAATATAAACTGAAAAAACACAATGCACCGTGAAATATACCGTTTCCGTAAAAATACATCGTGAAATGATTTTTTTTGTCATATCGCCCACCCTAGTGTAAATCATAAGTTAAATCACAAATGACAAAACTACCTTATCGCGTCGACTCTAGGAATCTTGTGGTCGCTTGTAGTTTCTTCCCCTTTTCGTTTTACGCTAGTCATTTCTTCAAGTACCTCTTTGTAAATCTACCTTACACAATAGCAAATAAATGAATGGATGAGCACTTTGCAGATAAAAAGTAGTTTCTCGTAACAACGCCGCTTTCGCTTAGGACAGTAGAAACTCACCGTTTGCTTCCGCCCTGGCTCTCATTGGTGAAATGACAGTGTACGTACTGCATAATGAGAGAAGGGTCTCTCCCGCTGCAGCCTGCGGTGGACATCCAATCCTGCCTACATCCAAGAGTGACGTCAGATGTCACGCCCACGTCCAAAACGTCACATTCTCATTAACCTCAAAACAGGAACCATCTCCAACACAGCAGGTGGCGATAATGTACCTTAATGTTGGTTCCGATAAAGAACACGAAGAAGAAATTAAAATTACAGTATAAAGACTGCAGTTGTTTGCCATGTAGGTAAGTAAAAGTGTTTGGTTTGAATCCTAGTGCAATTCTCAAATCTATTTATATTTAATAAAATGCCATTAAGGTATTCACAAGGATTAACGTTACTGTGGTGCACGTAACGGTTACCTTAATCTTTAGTTGCTGTAACGTTGTCAGATATCTGTCAAGCCAAAGTGAAATTAAACTTATATAATTACCAAGACCATAAACATTGAAAACTTTGACTAATTTGTGAGTAAAAAACAAACAAACTGTGAGTCATTTGTGTGCGTTATACGCATAAACGACAGCTTGGTACGTTATTACTTAACTAGCAAAAATCTGTATTTTCATTCATACTGTTAGCCCTACATCCTGAAAATCTTACAAAATGTAAGTGCATTGATTCAGCATGCTTTTTGTAGATAAATGTGTCACAAAAACAAACAAACACAAATGATGTGCAATGATCACTTACAACCGAGGGGCAACCTTCCGATCTCTCTTATGAAGCCAATACGGAAGTGACTTCAATAGCAATTCATTTAGTGGCCGCTAGAGGCTGGGAGTCAATTCCCATAGACCCCATGTTAAAATGTCCAATTTTACAGTAAAATAATGTTTACAGCCTGGTACAAAAAGTGATTTTGGTCTATATTGCTAATTTTGTCCTTGACAACTGTGAGGGAGTTATTTTTTTGTAAGATGGCAGGCTCAGCCAACTATTGATTTTAAAAAAGCTCTTCACAAACCTATGGGTGAAATCACAGACACATCCATATTTTTTACAGTCTATGCTTACAACCCATGCACAGTAACATAGTTGAGCAAACACCTAATTTCACTATTTTTATCCATCAATGTTGATGTAACTGCCATGTCAGTGTTTGTTTGCCATGTTTTTCAGCATCTTACACATTTTATGTTCAAGCCTGATGCCGAGAAGTTTGGCGGGGATTGAAGGTTTGAATGTCCCAGTTGCAGTTTCGCTTGTAGTGAAAAATAATCTTTACATTTAAATTTTCGAGTATCTGGACATTTTTTTCAAATGGTTATGAGGAACAAGGCCTAAAGATCCATGACATGTTCAGAGAATAATCTCACATTTAATTATTTTTGTTTAATAATAAATACAAAAATGCCCAATTAAGCAAGAAGTGTCTTTTTTATTTATCTTAAAGTATCTTGGTGACCTGGACACATTTTATATCAAGTTGTGTTAAAGAACAAAGCCTTTGAAGGTCAATGCCAGTTATTAAAACTTCTACTGAAGTGCAATATGACATTCTAGCTTATGTCACTTTTTGTCTCACTACACATTATGTTTACATTTAGTACAGGGCTTCAGACTAACTTTTTTCACTAGTGGGACAGTGGCCCCTAACTGAAAATTTTAGGGGCACAACCAGAACATTTAGGGGCACACACCGTAAAGCAACATGCTAACCAAATATTCACATTTCTACTCATTTCCACTGTATTACTAATAAATACTTTGATGAAAGTTTTCAAATTCAGTGTCACATCCCAAAAAAAAGGTCAAATTTACTGGTCGCACATGTGCGACTGGATGTAAAATTCAGTGGCGCACTCTCAAATTTTGGTGGCAAAATGCCACCATTTGGTGGCAGTCTGGAGCCCTGTAGTAGCCTATGCTCCACTGTCTATTCTAACACACACCACTTTGTGTTGCATACAATTTTTAGCTCTATATATGCGCTCTATGCTTCATTGTATTGTGTTGTATACTATATTGGGTAACAAGTAGTGCTTATACTGTATATTGTCTTGTGAATAGGGCTGGGCAAAAAAATCGATTTTTCGATTAATCGATTTTTAAAACGTGGTCGATTAAAAATCGATTCTCAAAGAGCAGAATCGATTTTTTTCATATGTATTTCCGCAAACATTGAACGGAGGAATGGAAGCATTTTAGATTTTGCAAGCAAGACGTGTTGTGGCTTTTAATTTCTTTTTATTAATTACCCACTTGTAAACTGCTGTTCACTGTTCTTTTTTATTAATATAGTATGTGTATTAAATCTATATTCATTGAGTTGAATCGAGAATCGAGTATAAAAACCTACCTGAGAACCAGAATCGAAAATTTAATCGAGAATCGGAATCGAATCGATTTGATAGCTTGTGAATCGAAATCGAATCGATCTGGAACATCTGAATCGATACCCAGCCCTACTTGTGAATATTGTAAATTGTACAGTTATGTATAGTGCCTCTATTTGTATTGATCATTAAGGGATCTGGAGGGTTACTCCACTAGAATTTAACTGTACATGTACAGTGACAATAAAGATCTCATATAATCTATCAAAACAAATAATTTCTCTGTTCGGTCTATGTATTTGTACGCTATTGCATATCGGTCCTATAATTGAAATGTTTAGACTGATAAGTGGAACATATGTTAGATAATTAAATGAAAAGAAACTATAAAAAAATATGTTAATACGTTACATTCACTGTTAGTTAATGTCCACTTAAATTTAAAACTTGTTTTCGGTATGTTACAATTGACCATATTGAATGGGAATTTATCTCATTACAGACTGTAAATGAATAAGGTAAAGCATAAGTTATTGTTTTATTGACAAAAAAGGCAAATTGGGGGTGCCCTAGATTTAACATTATTTTATAATGCTTCACCACACTTCCGACAGGATCATTTTTGGACAACTAATTGGGTTTCCGTAAGGGGGAATCATGCTTTGCCATTTTGGGAGTCGCATAGTTAAGTATTGGATGTGGTTTCTGGCTTCACAAGTGGCTGGGGGTTGATGTCCATCACAGGCTGCAGCGAGACCTACTTGCATAGAGATCACGCATGACAGGTCTGCTGTATCTCTTCACTAGATCAGTGGTTCTCAACGTTATTCCTGAAGGCCCACTGCTCTGCACATTTTGTATGTCTCCCTTATTTAACACACCTAATTCAAATCATCAGCTTATTAGTAGAGATCCGTATGAACTGAATTAAGTCTGTCAGATAATAGAGATATACAAAATGTGCAGAGCAGTGGGCTGCCAAGAACGGAGTTGAGAACCACTGACCTAGAGGGTCTGAATTGGAAATGAGCATCTCTATACCCTACAAAGGCCCTGTCCCAAATGGCACACTCCAGACTTGTGGACTTCCTCAGAGTCCACACTTTGATGACAACAAGTAGTGCAGACTTTAGGGACCCTTAACACGAGTCCACGATGGTGCACTGGAGTCGTATGTTCGATCAGACTCGAGCGTCACCCTGGAAATAGGAAGAGAAGTTGCCCATCAGTGTGAACCATAGGTGTGAACTCCTTCCATCTGTCGTCAGATTTGGTGACATTAGACGTGATTGAGTTTGTGCATCGCAGGTTCAATGGCATATAGCTAAAGTCCTTTTAATCGACAGACTCGTTTAAGGAAATTTTTTGCAGAATTGAGCACTGGTTATCGCCATGGGGTGCATGCTGGTTAGAATAGTGTACGAGTTGTTCCAGTGTCTTCTATTCATAAGCATGATAATGCATCAGACCAGAAACGCAAGCTTTTGCGACAATATGTCGCAGGTCGCTGATTAACAAAGTTCAAGTTTGGTGAAATCTGACATGCAAATTTGTATCATGTGAAGTATTGTTACCGAGTGGCAACCTTCCGATCTCTCTGATAAAGCCAATACAGAAGTGACTTAAACTGCAATTAATTGACTGGCCACTTGAGGCTGGCTCAAAAAGAGAGTCGATTCCCGTAGACTCCCATGTTAAAATGCCCAAAAATAATGTTTACAGCCTGGTACAAGAAGTGATTTTGGTCTATATAGCTAATTTTGCCCTTCATGACAACAGTGAGGGTGTGAATTTTTTGTAACTCATCCTTTTAAATTATATTAAGCCTTAAAGTTCTGCATAATTAAGGGCGTGGCCACTGCTGTCACCATCGAGCTAGGTGGGCGTGGTTTCAGTAACCAGCTACCTCAACTTTACCCACGTCCCACTTCTTTACCCATTTTCGGTTACCGGAAACTATGCGCGGCGACTCACGACCAAGATGGCGACGGCAGGCTCCGCCAACTATTGGCTTCAAAAAAGCTCTTCACAAACCTATGGGTGAAGAAACAGACACTACGTCCATATTTTTACAGTCTATGGTTGTGACCAGTACTAAACTGGTGTGTCACTGCGTGACCTTTCTCTCTACTGAAAAGCACAAATGGAGGAAGCCAAAGATCATATCTATGAGCTGCAGGGTTTCCCACAGAAAATTTGTTAGTTAAGGTGGTAGGGTTGTGCAGGTTGGCGGGCCGTGGCGGCGTTGCAATCAAAGCGGCGGGGCGTACGAGTCATGATGAAAATATTTTTATTTAAAACACTCAAATAAAACTCAATTTTGAAGAAACTATGACAGAAAATGAACACATACTAGATTATTAATTAATTAAATGTTTTATCAACAGGCTAGTTATCCTCCAGACATTGACGGTCTGGTCTTTCTCTCGTTTCGGCCATGTGGCTCGAGCCCGCTCGCAGTGTGAAGCGCGTCCACGCTATTCTCTGAGATGCACTTGACGGCCTTTTGTGCAGCAAATTTTTTTTTGGACAACCTTGTTAAGGTGGTTGGGTATCTCAGCTTATGTGGGCTGCCCGAACTGAAAAGTGCTGCAGGAAACCCTGAGCTGCTCCCCACCCATTCCCTGCAGCAACGTCCGACAAATACTTACATGCTCAAAGTTTCATGTGATCGCAGCTTTACGTACAACTTGCTCCGATTTCATGCTGACATGTGCCCAAAAAACTCATGATGGCTAGGCTGGCTAGGTCAGATTCTGCAGTCAGTCGCAGTTGCACTCCACCGACTGTGTTGACGAAAAGCACTGGCGACACAGCAAGAGAACACAGTCATTCAGAAATACTGTTTCGTTTGAAAGTGGAGCATTTTGCATGTAAAGGGTTTTGCAGCGAACAGTCAAATTTAAATACTATTGAAATGACTAAAGTGACATTTGTGAACATAAGGTATTTTAAATACTACTAACCTTTTCATTGACATTTCAGTGAAATGACTAAACAAAAGAACCTAAAAA
This sequence comes from Paramisgurnus dabryanus, assembly GCF_030506205.2. Classification (NCBI taxonomy): domain Eukaryota; kingdom Metazoa; phylum Chordata; class Actinopteri; order Cypriniformes; family Cobitidae; genus Paramisgurnus; species Paramisgurnus dabryanus. The sequence continues at coordinate 31,390,014 of NC_133339.1, forward strand.
AATCCTCATTTAACTTACCAGAAAACATGTCAGACCCATTTGCATCTGAGCTTTTCACATAGAAATTGAGTACTGAATAAACCCTAAGATAACTAACAACAATATCTATTATACTTTCATCTATTTCTGCTATCTAATTTGGTCAAACCTAAGATATTCAACATTCAATAGTTTTACCTCCATAATGCCTATTTTTAAATCTTTTCTATTTCTCATACACTTGCAGACATTGTATGTATTCACTTTCTGCAAGCAGTAAATCAAGAGCGCACGAAAATGAACATTTTTTCATTCCTGACAGCCATTACATGAATTAAACAAAACACATGACCTACATTTATTTGGCACCCGTAGAGCAGTGACTGTGTATGTGATTTAATGACTGTGCCATAAAACAGAACTGATCAATCCCCTGAGGCCCTGCAGGCTAATTTCAGTCTAGATCGTGCCACAACAGCTCAGAACAAACTGAACTGTTCTTTGTGTAGATAAATCTTTTATTGCCATTATATACAACCCTTTCCAAAAGGGGCATTGCGGCCATTATAAATGGTGTCCCTCTTAATTTCTAAACTGTTTGACATTAGAAATTAGAGAATAATATCACACTGTTACGTAGAAGTATCAAGCGTGTCTCTCAAATTTCCACACAAGCAATAAGGGAACAAAAAGCCACAGAGATTCACAGAATTCACCAGCATGTTTGCTATATCTGCTCCTTTCTAATATTAAAAAATTAACTTTCATAGCCAATGTGTATGTTCAAATCATAAAAATGTAAAATAAAAAGGATTGCTTAAGGGCCCACTTACTTTTTAAGGCATTAAAATGCTACATTATAATTATTTTTTTTTTACTTAGACTAGTATACTATTAAAGTTGTAAGCTCCAGGTATTTTCATATTATAACAAAAACATGCTTACGTCAGACACACGCCTAGGTAAACACAGTGGGTGAATCTCAATCAAAAGTGAACAGCCCTGCTCACTTCGAAGGGCAGTGCCCTTGATGTGTGAACTTTGGAGGAAGAAGCGCAAGACTCATAATGTGTCCGTGTGAAATACCCTTGACGAATGGAACAACTATAAACGGCGTATCTTTTGTGTGTTATTTGATACGACTGTTAGTGTCACATCCGCCTTTCGCAAAGCCCTTGAAGTGCGCAAATGGGGTTCGTCCTGTCTCAACAGCATCACAGTATGATGCGAGCAGCAGACTTTAGGACCCAGCCCACAGACACCTACTTCTCAGTTACGTCTATAATGTCATACGTGCTGCTAGAGCCGGGTTCCGCTGGAAATAACTGAAATTTCAAGGTTTGAGAGCATCGCTTTTCTTAGTAAGTACCATTTACAATGAACAAGTTCTAATTAATATCCAGATGAATGATGTTAAATGTCAGAATATGTTAATTGGCTTTTCGAAGGAAGACCAATGTCGTTTAAAAGTCGATTTTATGTTTTATTGGTTAATTTAGTAGCCTAAGTAAAAACGAGAAAACTGTTTTCGCGCTGTTAGCAAGATAAAGCAACATATTTTTTAACTTAAACAAGCTTATAGACTGATCAGAACCGCGCACGAGGCCGTTCCGCATCCATTACAGCACCACAGGTACTCGGCCCTGCCTAAAAATGACGAAACACTTTGACATTGTAACAGCAGCTAACACTGTCAACTTGGAAAACCCGACGCTAGATAAATCGTATTAAGAAGTCATTGACCATCAGAGCAGAGACTTATGTGTATTATAATCACCGAAACGCGTAAAAGTACAGATATTGAGCATCTGTTCAGACGTGACATTCGCACGCGATGCGGAAGGACACTTGGTAACGTTATCTGACGCAGGTGATGAGAGGTGAAGGAAGTTAGTTAAAGTTTTATTTTAAACGACCAGCAGTTAACATGATATTAGACACCACACCAGCTATCACTAGTGAAGGGTTAAAATATACTCTAGTAACTTACAGGGGTTTTCAACGTTTGATGGGAGGGCATGCTCAGCGAGGGACCACTTTCCTAAAATATATATCCATCCATATTTATAAAGAAACATTTCAACTGTGTTGGATAAATAATAAATGTGATACTACAAAGACAGTAAATTGTTTAAAAGCTAAAAATAATTGTCTACACATAGACTTTTTTTCATAATTTTTGCTTTGTCTTTTTTTTCTAAATCTTTTGTGTTCCCAAAGTACGTATGTGAAGTTTTAGTTCAAAATACCATATAGATAATTTATTATAGCATGTTAAAATTGCCACATTAGGTGTGAGCAAAAATTTGCCGGTTTTGGGTGTGTCCTTTATGCAAATGAGCTGATCTCTGCACTAAATAGCAGTGAAGTGGTTGGATAGTGCAGATTAAGAGGTGGAATTGTCCCCTTCTGACATAACAAGAGGAGCCCAAATTCTTTTTCACATGCTTGCAGAGAATGGTTTACCAAAACTAAGTTACTGGGTTGATCTTTTTCACATTTTCTAGGTTGATAGAAGTACTAGGGACCCAATTATAGCACTTAAACATGGAAAAAGTCAGATTTTCATGATATGTCCCCTTTAAATTTTTCAGGGGACACCTTCTGGTGGTCCCTGGACCCCAGTTTGAAAACCCCTGCTGACTATTCCTAGCTACAATAATAGTGTTTTTGAACCTTACTATAGTAACAGTATACAGTACTATAGTATTCTACCGTATACAATATAGTATAATACTATGATATACTTTAGTATCCTGTGGGAGTATTTAATGTGTCTGGTGTTTTCACAGAGAACAGAGGGGGGCATCATGGGTGGAGTGGCATTGGATGAGGGCAACAGTGGAGTTAAAGCCCCAGATGGTGGCTGGGGTTGGGCTGTGCTCTTCGGGTGCTTCGTCATCACAGGGTTCTCCTATGCCTTTCCGAAGGCAGTAAGTGTTTTCTTTAAAGAGCTGATAAGAGAGTTTGATGTGGGCTACAGTGATACAGCATGGATCTCCTCCATCCTTCTGGCTATGCTGTATGGGACTGGTATGTTCTCCAAAATCACATGACTTAAAGTCTACAAAAGTGTCAGCAACTAAGCTAATAATAAGACTAATAAATAAACCAAATACATATAATTTATAACTGTTTGCAGGGCCTTTATGCAGTATCCTAGTAAATCGATTTGGGTGTCGACCAGTGATGTTGGTGGGTGGTCTCTTTGCCTCACTGGGGATGATTTTGGCATCGTTTGCCACAAACATCATGCACATTTACTTGTGTACAGGAGTCATAACAGGTCATTTTTTCTCATTCATTTAGAGATGTCCTCTTTGTAAGAGGGAATGTGCTTTATAAATAGCTATACGCTGGCTTTCTAATTTCAGGTCTCGGTTTGGCTCTGAACTTCCAGCCATCACTCATTATGCTAAATCGATATTTCAGCAAGAAGCGACCGCTGGCTAATGGTCTGGCAGCAGCCGGGAGCCCAGTGGCCCTGTGCTGTCTCTCCCCTCTGGGCCAGGTTCTTCAGTATAAATATGGCTGGAGAGGGGGCTTCCTTATCCTGGGGGGGATCCTGCTGAACTGTTGTGCCTGCGGGGCTTTAATGAGGCCTCTGATCGCACCAAAGAAGACAAAGACTGCTGAGATTGAAAACACACATGAGGACACAGAGAAAAAAATCAAACCAAAATCGAAGTTGCTGGACTTTAGTGTTTTCAGAGATCGCGGATTTGTCATTTACACCGTGGCTGCCTCCATTATGGTGCTTGGCTTGTTCGTGCCTCCGGTGTTTGTGGTGAGCTACGCCAAAGAGCTCGGAAACGAGGACACAAAATCTTCCCTCCTGCTTAGCATTCTAGGTTTCATTGACATTTTTGCACGGCCCACGTGTGGCATCATTGCAGGACTCAAGTGGGTCCGTCCACGCTGCGTCTACCTCTTCAGTTTCGCTCTATTATTCAATGGCATCACTGATTTGGTGGGGTCCATGTCTAAAGACTACAACTCTCTGGTGGTCTTCTGCATCTTCTTCGGCATCTCTTACGGCATGGTGGGTGCCTTGCAGTTTGAGGTTCTTATGGCTGTTGTGGGCACAGCGAAGTTCTCGAGCGCCATTGGTTTAGTTCTCCTCCTCGAAGCCATTGCTGTTCTGGTTGGACCTCCCTCTGCTGGTAAGTGTCATTAATAATTTATTTAAAAAACAATTAAATATAGCAGCATTGATAGACTTGGTTGAATGTTTTATTTTGAATCCTATAAAGCTATTAAAATGGATTTGTCTCACTTTACAAGGGCGTCTCTTGGACTACACGAAGAATTACATGTACGTGTTCTTAATCGCCGGGATTGAAGTTGTGATTTCTGGGGTAGTACTGGCCGTATGTAACTTTCTGTGCATAAAGATGAAGAAGGAAGAAGCACCAGAAGCTGCAGCAGAGTCTGGAGAGGTCGAGGTGAAGAATCAATCCAGTAAGTTACCCACAGAGGAGCCACACAATGCCAATGGAAACTCCAAAATGGACAAGCAAATCGATTTGAGTGATTTGACACCAGAAAATGTGGATCCAACAGAGGTGGAAACGTTCCTCAAAGACAAAAATGAGCAGAACGTTGCCTGTAGTACAAAAACTGACCCATAACGGACAAAGACTTTTGACCGTCATTGATTAGGAAGATGTTGCAAAGCATAGCAGTATTATCGTATGCCTTTAAGTAGTGGTGATGTCCTTAATGGGTGTGCAGGTTAATATAAAATTAATATTACAGACCTACAATGTACTCATGCCGTTCATATAATTACATTTTGTACCACACTAAATAGAGATTTAGACCGGACATCATCTTTATGCACTTTAGAGACAAAAGTACACATAATGCACAAAGCAGATTTCCACTGAATTTAACAAAGTGCAACATGAACATTATTGCCGAACAGACTTCAATAAATGACTTGGTATCACAGGAAGTGAAAGTCAGATCCTCCTGCTCAACTCTGATACTAGATATCAGGCGACGCTTACTGTTCAAACAATATGCAACCTCAATTTAGGTGCTAATGTTATTCTACATACATTTTACAGGGTTCTTATTTATAGATCATTACATGTTCAGAGTACAAGCAATATGTGACATACTTTGTTTTTGTGTGTTTATTACGGTTTAGTAAATATGATAATGTCATGGTTACATGCATTAAGATCAATATTACATTGCTACCAAGTCATAAAGCGTTTCAGAAAGCTACTGATAACTGTAACCTTGTCCATTGGCACCTGCTACCCACTGCCCTAGACTTATTTACATTATATATGTAATCTGTCTTAAAGTTCACAGGAGAGGCCTTTCTGCATGGAGATTGCATGTTCTCCCATGTACTCCCACAGTCCAAAAACATTGGGGCCCGGGTTCACAGACAAGGCTTAGCTAAAGCAAGGACTAAGCCTTAGTTTAATTAAGATGTTTAAGAATTTTGTATAAAAATGCATAAATAATATGTTACTGATGTGATCTTAAGACAAATCAGTGGCACGGGCATATTTTAAGATCTGTATGTGAGAGTTATTTTCAGTTGAGATAGCTCAAACGTGTATTAGTCTAGGCCTTGTCTGTGAATCCGGGGGTGGGGATGTGAAATTGTTAAACAGTTTCCACCCTGAACGTAGCCAAAAATGCTGGAAAGGCATTAAGAAATAAATAATTCATCAGGACAGAAATAGGTCAAGCTCCGGTTTCTTGAAGTGGAATGTGATAGTATAAGAATGGGTCAATATTATTTGTACTGTAAATTAAATTTCTGCCAATCTGTTGGTACATTTCTTAACTGCTACAGGATTTTAACTTTTTACTGCTATGCTGATTTTCTAATAGTGTTTAGTGAGAGAGCAGGCATCTCTGCATTTATGACTACATATTTATATAAATTATCCTTTTAAGCAATATTTTTTAAGCAAATGAAATGTATTGGATTTGAGTACATTAAAACTCAGATAAAGAGCCTAAAATGACAAACTTGCATGCAGTTTATTTCCTCATCTTGTTGTAAAGGGAATGAGGTCTGACAGGACTGTCCAGTGGCATTGTTCTGATTTTATACTAGGATTAAGCAGGGAGATTTCTCAATCTTGCCCCCCCCAAATGTTTCCTAGACAAAACTATATGCCACCTTAAAGATTTGTATTTTGTATAAGGCATTTCGTTAATATGACAAGCACAGCACTAGAATCAATGTCCAAGCAGATATAGCAGCTAAAACTATATAAACTGTAAAAATGTATTTTTGTTCATTTCTAGTGTGCCGGTTTTTTTTTAATTTGGCATTTGTACATTTTACTTATACAGGACAGGTAATAGTTTCAGCTTTCAGAATAACCTAAGACCTCACCTGCTGAAAACACCAAATGTGCTTAATAAATATTGAACACACAAATTATTGTCTCATATTATTTCACATACACCTTTTACTTTTAAACATGGGCTATTATTATAATACAAAATTAAATTATAAACACACTGTATTTCCGTGAATATCTGTGGTCAAGTACATTATTTAAAATTACAGAAATGCAATAAACGAAAGTAAACTTTTTAAGTGTCCAACAGCTACACCAACCTGTCGATAGATGAACTGCATACATAAACTTGAGCGTACATGCAATTACGTCACTTTTCCACGTGACCACGCCGGAGCCCTGTTGAGTGGCAAACATTCAACAAAATGGCTGGTTTTCATATAACTGACTATTATCAGCTTAAATTGAATTTAGTTGGACTTGATAGCAGATGTGTACAATACTTAATTAAATTAGTTACATTTTCCAAGCATTTGTGCTTTATTGGGGTGTTTGTCTTGTTTTTTTTACTTCACTTCATTTTAAAGCATAGAATCATACTGTGTATTCTTTAATATTGCATATTAAAATGTATTTAATACCCAATTACATTCAAATTGAGTAAAAGTACGTTAATGTACTTAAATGTGAAATGAAAAACAAAAACTTTATGAAATGTAATAGTGTCAAAATTATGATAATATGCTTTGGAATGTATGTTTTCTAAAGAAAAACACTGATAAAATTAAAAAAAAGTAAAAATCTCTGCTTGATATATAGTGACCCTAGCAACTTGTCAACCCACCTGTGGTCTGTGGACGTTGGAATGAACAATTAATTTACTTCGCATTTCGGTGTTTTTTGGCAGTTTTTAAAACGATAGCTCAGAATTCTTGATAAAATCTGTTAGTACAGATTTTTCCCATTTAGACGCGTTTTTCCCTTGCTTTTGCTGATTTCACACTACACACAAATTCTGCCGCTCTCTCTTTTCCACTCAGAAGGCGTAACCGCAGCGATTTCACGTGCAGGGTGCGCGCGCATCCAGGAGGCAGAAAGCCCTATTGGTGAGCTGGTTCGCTACTGCAACAACCTTAATTATTGAAGCGTTATTTTTTGTTTGTATATAGATCAAACTCGCCTCTACTGGTATGTTAACATCAGGCACCCAGCACTGGCTCTGTTGGTACAATTAACCACGCAACAACTTCTTGGCATTTTGACTTTCAGACACCGCAACTAGCCTACAACACAAGGCACGTCTCTTCTTTCTGCCTCTCGGTTGCGCGCGACGTCGCCGAGCAACCCATCTATACATTTTTGTGAAGAAAACATGACACAAACTTACAAGTACTTATTAATTTATTTACACATTTTAAAATACACAAATACAGTGGCAATACAAATGAGGAAACAATCTTCCAGTGAAGGAGGATTTTTGTAATTTCACCTGATACAGCACAGTGTGATGCTTGTGTGATGCAGAAGGACTGGCCAAGCAGTCATGTGTAGAATGAACCAGAAAATGAAAGAGAAATCCAGAACAGCCCAATCCCAAAGTGTAGTCGTGCCTACGTTTAAACAACACCAGTACTGAAGAGGCTGTTCCTGTGAGATCACCAGTGGAGAGAAAAAAATACTAACTTATCAAATCTAGAACAGAACCAAGCCCCTCTCACCTCTCTAAGCACTAGCCTTTCCCCATACTCACAATACACACAGACAGTGACTATGAAAATGGTACTTTGCCATCACTAGAAACATCCTATTTACATGACAACAGAATTCAAGAATTTCACCACTAGCCCCCCACCCACCCCATGACTACAGAAAAAAGCCTACACTCTATGATGCTGAATGATATGGACAGGCGGGATGCCCTCCAATTCCTCCTCAGTGACTTATAGCACCAGTAAGTCAAGGAACCACACTTTTGAAATAAGGGAAAAGCAGTACTTAAAAAAAAGCTGAAAAAGAAAACCCATCTCAAAAGTGTCAGTCGCAAAGAAAAAACAGACATGGCTTTGTGTTGGCTGGTGTATTTTCAATGAGACAAGCTGGGCTTGAGACATCCATATGCACTTAATATAATCATTAAAAGAAAACAACAACAACAACAAAAACACACCAGTCTGTCTCAACATATGCCCAAAACTCTCAATTTAAAACAAGTTTTTTATTGTGTATACCCCTCCAGTCAGAAAGACGGAGCCCTTAAATTATTATTAACCTACTATAAACGTCTTTTAGCAAACGCGGACTCCGCTTTTTAACAACATACGTGCCTGTATTTTTGTAAAAGCACTAACCTTAATTTGAGGGTAAAATTAAACGTACAGCAACATTATTAACATCAACATCTCTACAATACAGGCATTTCACAGCTTTCAAACAAACAAAAACAAGGGAATGCAATAAAATCAATGAGCAATTTGATTAGAATTGATAAGGGCCAGGTTGCAAAGGAAACTAAAAAATAATCTAATCTAAAAATGAGAGATGCTTTGTGGTTACAACTTCTTGACATTGACGAATTTAGATTTGCTGGCCTTCCACACAATAAACGAAAACTAAACGTAAAAAAGACACTGCCTTTATCCTGCCACACAAACTAACAGGCTTGCAAACATTTCTGCGTGTTATTTTTAAATAAGCATGTTAACGTGGTTAAACTAAATTAAGAGAGGGAAAAGAATCACCTGCAAAAGAATGAAACTGAAGTGAAATCAATTTGAGCAAATTCTGTTGTACGTAAAAGACAAAAAATATTTATGTTAAGCAAAATGTCAATGGCTATCAGTACAGCTGCATTCCAAGCTGTTAAAAGTAATTTTTTGCAACAAGAGAGGGTATCAGAGCAAATGTACAAGGCTTAAGCCAAGGCGCTCTGCTTGTGAAGAGGCCCCTGGATGGCAGGAGGACGGCCCTTTCCTCCTGGAGCGTCAGAGGGGCAAAGGCAGCGATGGACACCCCACCCCACTCCACCCCTCCCTTCTCACCAGTGATCTTCTGGCAGAAAGCGATGTTACCCAGCACAATTTACGTGCCTAGAAATGTTTGTGTGGCGTGTACCAAAACAACAACAAAACATCCATCTTTTGAGTTTGTGTGACTCAAGTTTTTTAATTGCATTGAGAGGAAGATTTGCAGAATTGTAGATCTCTGTAGATTTGATTTTCTGAGGTTGGTTTCGCATGGTAAGAGGCTGCTGGAAAAGTCCTAGTGCAGATCAGGGCCGTCGTTGGTCTGCTCTTTAGGCGTGTGTAGGGTCTCATCGAGGTACAGCAGACTGCAGGCCACTGGGGGTGACACGAGAAAGACCCTATAGTGGGGCGAGAGAGCCAGGCATATTAGTTTATAATAGATTGCCGCAATGCAAAGCTCTCCAAATTGAGAATGTCACAGATTAGAGCAGTGGTTCTCAAACTGGGGGGTGGCTCCTCTTGGGGGGCACGAGGTGGAGCCAGCAGGGCCCCAGTTTTATGACATTTTTTTAAAATACATTAATTTATCATGCATTTTGTGTAATTAAACTTCCTAAAATAAGGCTACTAGCCAACAGCACTATTTTATATCTATAATATGATTTGTTTTATTCAAATTCTAAGTCTGAGATTGTATTATGTCATCAATTTTCTTTGGGGGGGCCACAAAGGGATGCAGCATACACAAGGGGGACATGCCAAAAAGTTAGAGGAACCTTTTACCTTTATCATCTTAAATGATTAGTCCATTTTCTTAAAAAAAATCCAGATAATTTACTCACCACCATGTCATCCAAAATGTTGATGTTTTTTTTTTTCAGTCGAGAAGAATTTATGTTTTTTGAGGAAAACATTCCAGGATTTTTCTCATTTTAATGGACTTTAATGGACCCCAATACTTAACAGTGTTAATGTAGTTTAAAATTGCAGTTTCAAGGGACTCTAAACGATCCTAAATTGCGTAATGCAGTGGAAAGGTCACGTGTTATATATATGAAACACACATTTGCGGACCATTTTAAACAATAAATGGACACAAAGACATTAATTAGTATCATTCCACATACAACAATGTCGGAACAGTCCTCTTTCTCCACACTTGTAAACACTGGGGCGTAGTTTCGCATACGTCCTCTGTTACCTCTTGACGTGATGACATATTGCGTAAGGTCGCGCTGGCACATCACATGACTGAAGATATATGAGAAGTTTAAAAGTGCATATTTTTTATTTTTCATGTCAAAAATGACAATCGTTTCGCTAGATAAGACCCTTATGCCTCGCTTGGGATCGTTTAGAGTCCTTTGAAACTCCGTTGAAACTATTACGTTACGTGTTACATGTTGGGGTCCATTCAAATGAGAAAAATCCTGGAATGTTTTCCTCAAAAAACACAATTTCTTCTCGACTGAACAAAGAAAGACATCGACATTTTGGATGACATGGTGATAAGCAAATTATCTGGATTTTTTTTAAATGGACTAATCCTTTAACTACTTCAGGTCAATTGTTTGTACAGGCAGGTAACCAAAGCTATTGGTTATAATCACATATACATCTCTGCTAAAACCACATAAAAGCAAAGATAGTAAATCAATAATAAATCTCTCAATCTGTATTTATCCTCAAAGTCACAATGAAACTGAAATTAAAAACTAAAATTTTTTTGGTATGTTGCAGTATTTTTTTACATATGACTTGTCTGTGAGCTTCATTATCTTAAAAAAACATGTGCCCTTAAAAAAACGCAAATATCCTCCCCTCCTTGAAATGATCTCTTGTTACTTCTGGTCACGGGGTATGGCAGGTGGGTGGGCCCGGGAAAAGATTTCTGCGATTAGAAAATAGCAACGTGACCCAACTTCAAACGATCCAATCAATTCTCAATGAAGGAACTCAGTCAAGCACTACCTTTTTTTTTCATTTCAGAAGCCATTCACCCGATATGCATCACAGAGGGAAAAATATGGCAATTGCTACTTCAGTTCCATTGTGACTTTAAAGACGCATTTTGTCTGTATACTCGCTTCAGTCCAAACAGGAGTCTGTCAATATATGACCATGCTATACACAAAACGTATTTGAAAAGTTAACTATATGCTACTGCGTGAACATAGCAACCTGGGCGGCCATGGTTCCTTTGTTTCCACAACTCATCTCAGTATGACTGTGTTAGGGTTGTGACGGATCACAAAACTCACGGTTCGGATCACATTACGGTTTTTGAGGCACGGTTCGGATCATTTTTCAGATGATCAAAAATGGGGTGGGAAAAATCAAATAACAAATGAAGAAATTACAAACATAAAAAAAACGAACAAAGTTGCACATTAAGTAAGGTCTGAAATTAGCATTAGGTACAGAAATCAAATAAAATGAATAAGACTTTATTGTATGAATTAAATATAATTTACATTTTTTTAGAGCTAGAAGTGATTTTCTGTTTGTCTTGGGTTGTTTGATTAACCTTAATGAGACAGACTTCAGCAGGTTAATTGAGGTTACTGTCTCTAAGACACAAATAAGCACAGACTGGTTTCTATCTGTAATCTACATACATACACTTAATACATAAACAAATGTTTTTATTAGAAAAATAATACCGTGGAGATCATTTTGTTTGTATGTGCCCTCTCAAGAACATAAAGATATTATGTTCGCTTTCTTTTTGAAATGCGTCTCTCCGTGTGTGCACTTTTGAGTATAAACAGTATAAGCATAAACAGTCGCTCCACATACAAATGTTATGTTGTTTTTCATGGCTCTATTTACCAAATGTAATGTATTTTAATCGACTACAGTATGAGACACAGTAGCGCAACTTTCACTCAAAAAAAATATTTTTGCACCTTGTCTAATTTACTTAAATGAAACAAGTTAATACAACACAATTTTTTATTTTTTGTCTCAACCTATTTTTATAATGTTCAATCTGCTTAAATGTAAAAAAATTACATGAACTCAATTTTATGTTGGGAACACATTAATGATTTTTGTTGCTATTACTTACTGGGCCGTTAATCTGTATTTCCCAGCATGCTTTGCAGGCAACTGCCTTTAGAGAGTTTTTTTTAAATTAAGTGTTTTTTTATGCATTTTTAGTTAAAGAGAAACACTTTATAGTGTTTAATGTTGGTTTATCTTATTGATTTAGAAGATTTTGTGTTATATTTTTACGAATTGTTTGGTTACCATCGTACAGAAAAGTGGTGCTTGTGGTCAAGTTGTGGATGTGACATACGTACGTACTTATTTTCAAAAGCACTAACTGTGTTAATGACTGTTTGAAGATCAGTCTCTTTTCACATGTTCATCCAATGTGTCATTAGCATGCTAACGTGTGCTTATGCTAATTAGTATTATGTAGAAACTGACAATTGGTTTAACTAAACTTTTTTGCTTGAATGAACTTGTTTTGTTTTTGTGGAACAGACCAGAATGAATTGCGTAGAACAGTTTTCCTTAACTGAATTTAGTTTATTGAACAAGATATTTTTATGACCAATATAAATATATTTATTAAGTTGGTGCAACAAAAGATTATTTGTTTAAATTAACTTATTATATTCTTGTTGTACAAGCCTAATCTAATTTCGTGGAAAAGTTTTCCTTAATTCAATTATGTTGATTGAACAAACAATTTTTTTGAGTGAAAATTTAAAAAATTGTGCGCATTAATTCCGCAAATTGCATGAGAGCCGAACCGTGGGTCGTGATCCGCACAGATCACGGATCAACTGCGATACGTCACAGCAATACTGTGTGATGTGTCATGGGAATATATACAAACAACACTGACATGTCTTTAAACACCTCCAATTTATTCAGTGCCCCAAATCAGAGCCACCATTCGCAGATTTCCTGATGTTGTAACATCGGTTGAGTTTCATCATCATGAATTTCAGGTGGAATTTGCCCCAAATAACTAAGCCGGCCAATTTAACCTTTCTACAAATACATGTTTGGTTTCCTTTGAAGTTTGCTTGCGTATGCATGCTCTGAACCTTAAATATATTTAAAGGTCCTGTGGCTGTCCTCTGAGCGCCGCCATAGCCTGCCACAAAAGAAAGCTTATGTCTAGAGTGAAAGGAAACACGATGGGGGCAAAATGTTTAGAAGCATTGTGCTCTATTTTTGCCCCATTTCAGAAGTGGGGGAGGGCCGACACCAAATTGCATCTTGTACTTTCAAATGCACAATTAAACCTGGGAGGAGATTTATTGGGGATACATTTTTCATGATCCTTCTTCAGGGCAAGACAGAGCAGGGGCTCATGAGGACTGAGGGGCACTGAATCGAGCCAATCACGTGACTGCCCTTTTAAAGAGCACGAGGGGGGGGGGGTGCAAGGCGAATCCATTGCTGACGTTACAGGGAGAACAAAAGAGCTGCAGAGGTGAGCCATTCAGGAAATCTGAGACAGCTCAGGGCTGCAGAATACCTCTACTACGGGTCAAAAAACATTACATTTCAATTAGGACACAATTGAAAACATGGAAAGAGGAAGCTGTTTTTGTTAAACAGATTTAATTAGCAGCAGTTTTACGCTTCCATCATAAAAGCAAAAAGCTTGGTAAGTGTAAAGCTGCATTGATAAGTGGGTGCAGGAGGATCACACTGCATGCTAGAGAACCAGCAGGCCAAAACCAAGCGCTGGTGGTTATAAAGTGAGGCAGAAGTATGCATTCACAACCAGGCAGTTAAAGGTTACCGACACATCACATAAGTGTAGGAGCACAGACTCACAGGCAGAGGGCGCTGCACAGCACACAATGAACAGCGCTCTGCTGTAAGGCTGCACCACTCCTGTATGTATCGTTTCTGTCTGTTTCCCCTAATTTTATCAGCTCTCCAAACACTGACTTTATGATTTTAAACAGTAATGCACTAAAATTTTTCATTGCATTTACAGCTTACAACACCTGTGTTTAGTTTACATGAGCTGTAGGTCATATAGTGTGACATTTATACATTTAATATAAAGATATTAGCACAAATGTACCCTCAGTATTTGAAATTATGCCAAGCACGGAAATATTTCTGGACCATCTGAAATAATACAGACCAACACTTCAATGTAGTTAAACGTAACTGTAACAAAACAGTATTGTCCATCTGTGAGAATCGAATCACGTCATCTGGTGTTATGAATAATTCTCTATATGAAAATTAAAATGCCATCTGAGTCATTAGAGAAGGATCGTGAGGTGACAACCAAGCTGAAGCCAGATTTGAGAGCAACTATCCCCAACTATTATTTGCAATTTTTTATAATAACTTTTTAATTAAACACTACCAGCATTTGCTAGGCATCTCACTATTTGATCTGAATCAAAGGGAGAGTGAAGTGTTGGTGGTTAAGCCTGGCAAGAGAAATGTGCTGCGTAACAGCCATACAGCAGTGATGTGGGACAGGGAGCCTACCACTCAGTGCAGGGAAGTGGAGGAGGTCCAGAAAAAATTTGTACCCAACTGTCACTCACCCAATGCCGTCTCTTACACCAGAGCATGGCCAGCATCTACTTGCCGTGGTGATCAAAGGGAATGCTATTCTGAGGCGGGAGGGTGGGTAAAATGGAGGGGGAAACATTGATTCATGAAGAAATCAACAACATTGTTGCAAGAACGTGAACAGAAGTGTTATTCCTACTTGAAAGATTATGTTCAAATCAGAGATCTGTTGACAGAAAAGACTTTCTGGGAAGAATTTCAAGAATGCATGACAGGTTTCATCTCACGTTTTGTGGCCGTGACAGGGTTGCCAAGTCCGCGGAATCAAGCGGAATTGGGCTACTTTAATACTATTGCCGCAGGATGTTTTTCATTGAAACGACCCCAATCATATAATATTTAGCCACGGGAATGTGGCTAAAAAACCCGGAAGCTGATTTTTACTGGAGAACCCACTCGAAACAGCAGTGGGCTAGTTTTAAGTAGGAATTGGCTGGTTTTGCTGTGAAAACCTGGCAACCCTGGAACATGATAAACTAAGATTCTAAACGTGAAGGTGGTTATTCCTCCTTACATAATTTGACTAATATTGTATACATTACAAACCTTTTTAGAACACATACATCTAAATTATTGCATACATGGTAAAAAATGGTTAAAAAGCAATGCTGAACAAAAAAAAACAACTCCTTAATGCAAAGTGCTTTTATAATGGCATGCTGACAAATACAGGCTCCATACCAGGCCATACCACATCAGATAAAAGCTCCAATTGAGCAGTCTTACATGGCCATCAGTCCCTGGAACCTTTTCCTCCGTCTGCCAGATATTAAGTAGCTTGGGTATCACTTTATAACTTTTCCCAAAGTGAGTTTCGTTTAAACAAACAAGGGCCATTTAAGAGCGACAGTGCCGAGAACATAAAACTGACACTGGTAGCAAACACGCAGGCATCACGAGGAAAAATGTTTGTAACTGGTACCTGTGACGTGGACATGCGTGAAGTGTCCTGTCGGCCAGTTAGATCAGAGGAGGAAATGTTAACAGGGGCTCCGCGGTGCAACCTCATACTAACCTTCCGCTCTCGCTCCATTCCTGCTGGAAAAAGAAGATTGGAAAATGGAAAAATTTCAGACACTGAAACAAAAACTGAAACACTTTAACAAAAACAGGCTTCTGCTTTCCAACTTGGAACGTCTGCACCGCAAAATAATTACACAATCACTGGAAAAACTGTATTTTTCTGTTTCTTGAGGACAAAAGTTACCCTAACTTGAGTTTACTGGGCTCATGGTAGAAGTGACACGAGTGCCTAACTTCTTAAAACACACTGCTAACTGAGACCATACGGTTCATACCCGCTAGCTTAATTTTAACGAGACCAAATTAGAATTACTGGTAGAGAGATTAAATGCATTGTGTGTGAACCTCCACCCTTCGATAAAACAAATGTCAGTGATGTCTCACCAGCATCCTGCCAAGTGAAGACACTTACAACCTCTTAACCACTTCCTCTCAAGCAATACAACAACATATGGCAAGAGAAAAAAAAAGAGAAGCTGGTAAATAAACATCTGTCTTAATCTGAAACGCTGAAGAGACAAAAACCGTGTGTGCTTTCTAAATCAAAACAATGTCCTTGATCCCTCAGATGCTTGAGTTACAGATTTTACTCCAGTAAAAAAACAAGCAGCAACAAGCAACAGAGTTCCACTGAAGCAGTGCAGGATTTACCTGTGTGTGAGGCTGGCGTGAGGGGCGTGGGAGGTGCTACTTCTTGTGTTCCTCTAGGTCTACCTGAGCTGGAAGGCATCATGCCACGGGCAGCAGGATTCCGCCCATGCCGCAATCGTTCCTCTCGATCCCTCCGTTCCCTCTCTGGATCTTCTGCTGCTCTGTTTGCGCCCTGAAGCACAATCGATAGAGCAGTGTGTCTATACACAAAAAGCTAAAATTTTATGTTGACAATAAGTATGAATACTCACGAATTTGAGCATATTCCAGTCGAAGACGTAGTCGTATGAAAAGCCTTGTCGGTGGAAAAGGTTCCTGAAGAGCTGTCTCAAGTAAGAGTAGTCGGGCTTGTCGTCAAAGCGCAGGGAGCGGCAAAAGTTGAGGTATGTGGCAAACTCAGCTGAAATGCAGAGTGTAAACAATGTAAAAATACAAATTTTATACAAACTCATTCTCCACAGAAAATGTAAAAATATTAATGTCTTCTGCACCACAAACTTAGTTCCTAATTAAATGGTCTATACCAGACCTTCAACCTTTTCAGGTCAATGAACCCTAATGGAAAGAGAAGGAGCGGAAGCCCCAGTACATGTAAAAAATAAGACTGGATTTATTTTATTATGTTACATTACAAAAATAATACAATAATAATTTCTGGCATACATATACAAATATATAACATTTTAAAGGCACGGTCCATGTCTCTGAGGCCAATGTTGACATTTGAAATCACCTAAACAAACACGCCCCTACCCCAATAGAATCTGGACCTTCTTTTGATAGACCTGCCCCAAACTTATGCAACCCAGGCAATGATGTTTTTTAGTAGACACGCCCCTTATTGCTGATTGGCTACAAGCGTGTTTTGGTAATCGTCGGACTCCTTTTCCAAAGTGTTTATCAGAAATCGTGCATTCCACCTTTAAGTTAACTGAATAGATTTTATTGTGGGAATGTAATGGTCTTCATTTGAATCATTATTAATGATTATTGATCCTATTTTTTATTATTTGACTATTAATGCATTTTAGTTTGATGCCTAATTTTAATTTTCAAACAAAATTTCATTTTGCATTTAAACAATATTTGAGAACCCCCAGTAATACAAACACCCTGCTTAATGCTTCTCTCATCTAAGGGGTCCTTGCCCCCAAAAACCCTTGGTCTACAGAATATAATGCCTTAAATTCCTCCAACAATACAAAAAGGGAAGACATTTTATATGTCCCAGCATTCTTTTTTCAACTGAAAATGTATCAACAGCCTATAAAGCAGTTTAACACCAAATCACTACATTAACACAGAAAAAGCAATGAAAAAAGAGGCAGTAGCTTACAGGGGTATCCTTTGCACAGGACTTCAATAGGAGTTGACATTTTCTTTTCACTGATTCGCTCATATTTCTGTCTCTTTGTGGCAGCCTTTAGACCTTGCCATGGCAGAGAGCCCAGGTTGAAATACATCAGCACATAGCCAAGAGACTCCAAGTCATCTCGTCTGGACTGCTCTGTGAAATTAAATACCAAAGATAAACATGTCAACAATGGAAGCTAAAACTGGCTTGTATCATAAAATAAGGTTGCTAAAAGCTGGTTACCTATTCCCAAGTGGGTGTTTATGGAAGCGTAGCGAGCAGTGCCGGTCAGGTTTTTGTTCTCGCGGTAAGGGATGTGCTGGTGTGTGCGAGCATCTCTGTACTTTTTGGCCAGACCAAAGTCAATGATGTAAACAAGGTTGCCCTTCTTCCCCAGGCCCATAAGGAAGTTATCAGGCTTGACGTCTCTGTGGATAAAGTTCTTGGAGTGGATGTATTCGATACGGCTTATCTGAGGATGAACACAGAAGGGATTAAGCAACAATGACAAGTGAGACTCCAATTCAATCCAATTCAAGCAATGAATGCATGATAGCCACTGAACAAGAAGACCTCATTTCACAATGCACCATGGCATTTAATACTTAGTCAAACACAAAATGAAAGAGGATATCAGTTGTCTACGTAAAACAGCTGAATGAGTAAAGCTTGTCATGTCATATGAACACCACTTCCTGGAGTCATTATCCAGTCTCCTATAACAAGAGATAGGTAGGGTGGAGAGGATGAAGGTTACGGATGACCAAGTCTACAGCCTTACCATTTGGTCAGCCAGCAGAAGAACAGTCTTTAAGCTGAATTTGCGAGAGCAAAAGTTGAAGAGATCCTCCAAACTGGGTCCCAGCAACTCCATGACCATTACATTATAATCTCCCTCTGCTCCACACCATTTTATTGTTGGAATACCAACTGTAGAAAAAATAAAACCAACATTATTCAAGAAGTTTCATATTGGAGATCTTTGAGTAAAACTAACATAATCTCTAAAGTAGAGGGCACAACACTAGTTTGTAAGTTTGCTTACTGAACAGAATGGAAAGCTTGACCGTCATACACGTTTGTATCTTTAAATGGTCTGACAGACAGAGATTGAAGGTGACCTACAGCATAAATTTGTTTCCTCCGTTGGCTAGATTGGAGGGGGGTCGGGAGCCCATTTGTTTCAGTTAGGACAGTGATGTGATAAAAACCAAGGCAAAGGTTCAGCTTGTATAAACCAGCAGCTCTGGTTGGTTGCATTTAGTGTGGACTTTAATGCATTAGCCATAAAGCACGTCACAAGGACGACCTTGAAGTTGATGCAGGGGAAGATACAGACTGTACTTGAAGGACAGCTGATACCCAATTAGATACCCAACCTGTAGACCAATATTGACCCCTTCACCGTTCAGCCACATGCTGACTAGAAAAGCCAGCTGTCATAACATTTTAAAGGGCACATATGATGCTAAATATGTTTGGACATATGTGAAGTGTGAACGCAACAACCGTACGATGAAAAAAACTATTTTTAATCCCCATTGAACCAAAGCAGTCTCATTAGACATGCGGTTTTGATTATTTTGTTAAAGTGATGTCACACTGATAAAGCCCCGCCCACAGCCACTGAATGACTGGCTCATTTTACCCAAGCTAATGCGGCTAAATATACTGCAGTCCCAGACTGTATTCACAGAAATCTATTTTTAACCAAAAGACTCACTGACTGTTGGTAAGGGAGTAAGGAGCTGTAGCTCATTTGCATTTAAAGGTACATGCATGAAAAGCATGTGCTTATTTGCTCCCACCCAAATAGAGGCTTTTTTGACATTCTTTAGAGGAATATTCCATTTTCTTAAAAGAAAAATCCAGATAATTTACTCACCACCATGTCATTCAAAATGTTGATGTCTTTCTTTGTTCAGTCGAGAAGAAATTATGTTTTTTGAGGAAAACATTGCAGGATTTTTCTCATTTTAATGGACTTTAATAGAGCCCAACATTTAATACTTAACTCAACACATAACAGTTTTTTTCAACGGAGTTTCAAAGGACTCTAAACGATCCCATACGAGGCATAAGGGTCTTATCTAGCGAAACGATTGTCATTTTTGATAAGAAAAATAAAAAATATCCACTTTTAAACCACAACTTCTCGTCTAGATCAGGTCGTGATGCGTGATGACCCCACGCAATACGTTATGACGTCAAGAGGTCACAGAGGACGAACGCGAAACTCCGCCCCAGTGTTTACAAGTGTGTTGAAAGAGGACCGTTCCTACGTTGTTGTATGTCAACTGATACTAATTAATGTCTTTGTGTCAGTTTATTGTTTACAGTGGTCCCCAAATTTGCGTTTTATATATGTAACACGTGACCTCCCTACGTCACTACGCATTTACGTTAGGTTGCGCTGGATCAGACCTAGACGAAAAGTTGTGGTTTAAAAGAGCATTTTTTTTTTCTTGTCAAAAATGACAATCGTTTCGCTAGATAAGACCCTAATGCCTCATTTGGGATCGTTTATAGACCTTTGAAACTCCATTGAAAAAACTGTTAAGTGTTGAGTTAAGTATTAAATGTTGGGCTCTATTAAAGTCCATTAAAATGAGAAAAATCCTGCAATGTTTTCCTCAAAAAACATAATTTCTTCTAAACTGAACAAAGACGTCAACATTTTGGATGACATGGTGGTGAGTAAATTATCTGGATTTTTCTTTTTAGAAAATGGAATATTCCTTTAATAAATGATCTGTGGGGTATTTTGAGCTTAAACTCATAACATTGGAGACACACCTGAGACTTGAAGTAGACATAATATGTGCCTTTTAAATATAATCAGTTTGTACTGATAAGATTTTTTGTAGTCTTTAGACAGACAAACTTGTGTAACAGGGTTATTTGGGGAGAGGAAGAGGGTTCATCAATTCTCTGGAGGGTCAGAGTTCTCTTGGCAGCTGCTGTCATTTCTACCGTAACATGTAACCCTGAGCCTGGCTACTGCCTTCAACAGCGCTGCTTTGCTATTCAGCACTTTGCTGAAAACGTCTTCCAGGTCAGCTATTCCTGCTCAAACTCCGAAGGTTAAATATATCTCCATCTCTGAGCCGTCCGGCGTGCATTTCCACTCTCCAGTACGGCTATATTAAAAGCAATCAAAATAGAAAAATGTCTAGCCTTGCTCAAGTCCATAGATGGAGAAACACAAGTATGCAATTCTGTCGATAAAACATCTGCAAATAAAACATACTTTCTTGTCATTTATGCACGCATCTACACGCTCATGTATGTGAATGCATGCGCACAGTCCCTTTATGTAAATTTACTGGCCTGTCATGCTTGTTCATGTTGTGCTAAATAAGGCTGGGGTGGTGGAAGAGACCCAGTTAGGAAATGGAATGCAGAGGGTCCGCCCCTCCCCCCAAAACCCGCTCCCCTGTGCACAGACCATCTGGCCCCGGATTCATGTGATCACAGCGAACACTAGCACTGGGAGCACTACGACCAAAATTTTGATCTGTCGTGGCACGGATGGCATAGTTTGGGCGCTGCTGTGCAAAAGGCACGCGTTTAGTCATGCTGGGTGTGAGCGGACAGACGTCAGCATGTTTGTAGACAAAACGTACCCGGACACGACTGCCATACATCAATCTACAACAGAAGCATTTGGGGCAAATCTCAGCTGGGACCAGTGGGTGGGGGAGAAAACACCCTTCAGGCATCTCATGTATATTCATTTGGCATTTTTGTGGAGCAACTATGGAAGCACTGATAGTACAACAAACATCTGATGTCTTCATTGACAAATTTTTTTATAACTAAAGTCACTAAATCTGTCAAAATGATCTTTGCTTTGTTCCTGTTAATTGTTCTTATGATGCAAAAACTACAAGCACTACTCATGATGCATGTGTTGCGGCCCACACACGCTTCCTTCCTCTTTATCCACACAATGCAAAATATTCAGCCAATGAGAAAATAGCTCATGAAGCAGACAGAACAATGTGAGATATCAGAGTCCTGATGCTGCCACTCGTAAAAATGAAGGATGTGTTGACTCACTGACTGATGATGCGAGTCACGATTGGTTTGCCACCCACTGTTCTCTCATTATTCTGTAACATCCCATGCCACACACTTTCTAGGAAAATAGGATTCCAAAAACTACGCCTTACCTACAAAGCACCAATCTGAACAAGGTGTATACTTCAATGTGTTGTTGTTACAGTGTTATAAATGAACAAGTAAGGAGGTTCCCTGTGTATTGGACAGCAGTGTGTATGTATGACTCAGTTTTAAGGAAGAAGCCGGATGGAGAACACGAGGAGATTTAGACTGAGTGTGGAAACACATACCGCCTCCTTGCATCATCTTGTAAATCTTGCTCTCGATGTGCAGCTGTGGGTGCTTCGTTTTCACACATTCTAGCTTGATGGCTACTTCTTCCCCCACAGAGATGTCTGTGCCTAGAGATCAGAAGGATGAAAGTGATGGAGAGACAAAGAGAGAGATGAAGGTCAGTTACAAATAGGTATCAAACAATGAGAAACACTCCAAAATATTTGGCTTGTCAGCAGGGAGTTTTAACATAATACCCACTCATGTACTTCTATGACATAACATTCATGCATACCCAAACATGAGAACAATAAATCCACTCAACTGTAGAGGCTTTGCAGTGTCTAAATAAGCTTTGGCTACTAGTGCATTATGACTTACTGGGATACAATTAAAAAATAAAAAACTGGGTAGATTACATCTTTCTGCTTCTCAGGTTATCTCAGGTCTCTCATATCCCATATCTCAGGTTGACTCACACACAGAGCTTTCCAGAGTGAGGGAGTGGGCACAATTATCTACGCATGTTCCTATACCACCTCTTTTCCGGCCCACCATCTGCCTAAACTCAACAACCTGAGCAGATGATGCTGAAATTCGTTTATGTTAGCTGCTTTAATCGATATTTAATGAAAACTACACAAGAGCGACTCGGCAGCATTTTTAAGGACAAGACTAATGATATGTAGTTTGCCTGAAACATAAAAAGCAGGATGAATGAGTTGGTGAACAATCATCATGAATTTCCCTCCTTCCTCTTAGGAGTTCAGGAACTGACGTTCCAGCTGAACCTAATCCTTCCCTTCCGGCCTGGTGGAAGTAAAACAGTGAACTCCAGACTGCAATGTCAGTGATATAATAAAATGATCTTCTAGAGCTCCAGATTTACACATTCCGAACAAAAAAGAACCCCCCCAAAAGAGATCCCACTACCACAGGTGAAGTCTATCAACTAATGATCAATTTCTTTAAGACGAAAAGAAAAAGCAAGTTCTTGCCAGAATTTAAGTTTTACATTTTAATTTGTTTATTAAAAACGGCTTCTGGTCTCTTTCCCGGTGTATATCAGCATTGCTATGCTAATCTTGTAGGCTTCCCTGAAGAGGGTCTTTGCAGTATCCTAACTGTATTTGAATTTTCGGCATCAGACCCTCTTAGATTCACTACGAATGCCACTTTGTTGCGTCAGCAGCCAGCCTAGTCTCGAATGAGGTTAAAAAGCCCAGGTCTGTGTTTGGCATCGAGCATCGTTGTGATCATGGCAAGTTTAACTTCTTCGCGCTTGTTTAATTTTTTGCACCGGCTGTGTATGTGCACACGTGCTTGCTTTTTCGTCAATCGTTAAGTTTTATCGATTTAATTCTTATCAACAAATAATCGAAAAGTTTTATACTTTTCCACAGTGATTTTCAGGTGGCAAGAATCGTGAATCAGAATATAACCAAAAAAAGACACATTGGGTTGTTAGTGTTTGCTCTCTTTAACAAAACAAAATGATTTAATTGCAAGAAAATTAGGGCTGCAACAACGAATCGATTAAATCGATAAAAATCGATTACTAAAAGTGTTGGCAACGAATTTCATAATCGATTCGTTGTGTCGCGTGACGCAGAGACGTTTAATAAAAAAAAAAAAGGAAAAACTTCAGTTAAGCGCGGAGCGGAGTCAACACTTGCACTGCGTCCCAAACCGCCTAATTCCATACTATATAGTAGGCAAAGAGTACGAGAAGTAGTGCTTTTCGCCTCCTATATAGTATGGAAGTATGCGGTTTGGGACGGGGCGTCGGTCTCTCTCGCGCACTGTTGCTTGCAGAGTTCGGCGCCTCATAGACAGGGTGGAGAAATGACAGGACGGCAGAGAAAAGATAAAAAAAAACAGCAAAGGTAGAAGAAAACTACATGTCATCTTTTTACTCCTCCAAAACGTAAGCGCGTCACCTGGAAGTTATAGCCGGCAAAGAGGTAAACAAACAAAGACAACACGCTTATGCTTTATGGAGCGACGACAGCGAGTAAAAAAAGTTTCTAGAACGAATAAAAAACTCCAATGACAAAGTCCAATGATATTAAACAAAGAAATAAAACGTTGAGAGAGAGAGAGTTGTATGAACGCTTTTCCCTGTCATGGACCTGTATTTTAAATCATCTCGCCGTCACTTTCCTGCTGTTCTGTACTGGGCGCTCCAGCTCATGCCGAGCAAGGAGACTCTATTTCTGAGAGTGTACTCATATACTATCTTTTTGATCCCATCAAGAGAGGCTTCTTGTAAAGCATACATGTGTATTTTTTGTGTTAGTCCATTTTTATTTCATTTTATTATTATTGTAACAGCGCAGGTGTGTTCAAGGAGCAACATGTTTGTGCAATTTCTAAAGATTTTAGTTCTGTTTTGAATAAGGGGTTGGAAATGAATGCTTTTCTTGTTTTTTATCAGATTCATCGATTAATCGAACAAACAATCGACAGATTAATCGATTATTAAAATAATCGTTCGTTGCAGCCCTAAAGAAAATATTAAAACGACAGTGAAAGACTGTGTCACGGTGGGCAAGTGATCTAACCGGTGAAAGGCTGAAGCACTGTGTATCACCAGTTATACCGACAATCGCAAAAAGCCTAATGTATACCACTGTTTTCACTGTCCAAAAAGCAGGCTGATGTCTTCCTTGTTCTAAGTCCCTCCTTCAGAAATACATAACGACTTCTGATTGTGTAGTTTGTTTAGTGTGTTTTGATTTGACAGTTTGAGTTTAGCTGACGACTGATGTATTTCTGTGGGCGGATGTTAGTCAGAAAATCATATTTTGGGGTCATTCAACCGGGAAGTAGAGGGCTGTAGTCTTAACCGGCTGTTCGCTGTAGGCTTTGAAAGGGGAATTCTGTTAAAGAAAATATATCGCTTGGCATAAAACTTTGAGATTTATCATTTTGCAAGTATTAATTATGCTCTAACAGCAACATTACACACTAACTAAAGTTTAAAAAAATGGTAAAAGGGAAAAATGGGAATTTTAACTGTGGTTTATGTACTGCACTATGAACATTCTAGTGTGGAACTCTTCCATTCATGTGTGGTGTAGTCTGTAATTTCTGGCACTGAAAATACACTGGCACAAGTTTCATCCGTTGCTGTTCCTGAATTTTCTTAATAAAGCCATCACCTGACATGGCTCACAAAAAAGGCAAGCAAGCTTAACAGGCCAATTTCACAAATGAGCCTACATTGATGCCACTCTGGTGACCATGACCCCTTTCAATCACAGCTGCAGCGGTTTTCCCACAGTCCCTGAAACCTTAAACTGCATTCATGTGGGTACTGCAGCATGAAACACTGGCATAAAAATCAATAACTGTCAATACAATATTGCTCAACACCACTGCTAATAAAAATTAACTCACAAATTTACGTGCCACACTTACTGTCAAGAAATACATTAAGGAATCTTACACCTAGCAAAGCAATATATACATTAAATATTGGAGATTCAAAATGTCTTGCATGCGTAAAAAGCAAGGCAATGTTGAGTTAGTTTTGTCATTAATAACTGTTGCAACACCAAATTTTTTTCTTTCCTAAATGACTCAATTTAAATTGAATACTAATCTTGCTCTATTTATTTGTATTTTATCCAACAGACTGCATTGGTATATTTAAATGATGATAAAAATGTGTAATACTGTTGTTATAAATAGTCATCAAATGTAACTCCTCCACACAACACAGCATGTAATGACCTCAAAAGTTTACCATCTCAGGTCTGAACAAACCTGAGATTGGAATGAGATTGGGATTATTTAAATGGTTCCTGTCTGGATTTATTGCTGTTGAGTGTGCACGAATGTTCACGCTAGACCACCAATCTAAAGTGATCCAAGTCCACTGTCGGGGATGGCATGATTTTCTCTTCACACACCAGCAAGGCTAAGCTGCAGGTTCCAATTGCCCTGCCATTTCTAGACTAACATTACAAGTGCTTTCACGAGAAAAGAGAATAAAGCCTTTTTCACACAGACATTACGGAACACAGATACCATAAAGATCCTGTAAAGATATGTGATGTGTTTAAAGTCCTCCACCTGGTAGTTTTTTTTTCTCTGCAGCGTCTGAAGTTTGCTTATTATCCGTTATTTCTCTCTCCAGAAACCATGCACATGAATTTTTGTTTATTATAAGATTATAAAGGAGTGCGTGACGCGATGTACTAGTATGTCACTTAGCTTCAAAGTGAATATTTGACAAGCTCCCAGATTTTTGCTTCATTCCATTTCTTGTTGTAATGACATGTGTGCATTTTTGTTTATTTTAAGCTATGAGCGCATGACATTCTTTTATGCTGCTGAATAGGGCTGGGCAAAAAAAAAAAAATCGATTTTTTGATTAATCGTTTTAAAAAATGTGGTAGATTCAAAATCGATTCTCAAAGAGCAGAATCGATTTTTTTCTTTCATATTTATTTCTGCAAACATTGAAAATAAGATTAACGTTAATCTAATTACTAGTCTTCTTCACTAGATGTCACCCTCTTTTTTGCCTTGCGCGATGTTACCAAGGAGCGAGAGGCGAGCCTGTCATTCATTTTTTTAGTGCTTAAAATAGTGTTTCAGGTGCTTCATCGACGTTGATGCCACCTTCACATAAAAAGTAAGAGGTATGGAAGCATTTTAGATTTTGCAAACAAGACGACAACGATAGTGTTGTGGCTTTTAATTTTTTTTATTAATTATCCACTTGTAAACTGCTGTTCACTGTTCTTTTTTATTAATAAAGTATTTGTATTAAATCTATATTCATTGCGTTGAATCGAGAATTAAGCATAAAAACTGACCCGAGAACTGGAATTAGGGCTGGGCGATAATTCGATAACGATAATTTTACCGATATAAACTTTTTCGATAAAACGATAAGGACAGTTCGATAAGTGATCGATAATGTTTAAGCACTAAGCGTAATGTTGCGCGAGCACTTCCGGATGCGGCACGCGCTCTTGGTTTACAATCACAGTGACAGTCAGACTTGAAGGAGTGGAAGATGAGGCAAGTTATTAATTTATTAGTAGAGACCTATGATTTTCGCGATGCGGATAACGCGGACGGAATCCAAATGCGCGGAAACATTTTCTTGTGTGTAATGTTGGACGCGCAAACAGGGTTCGTCAAACACAGCAGACACAGGTGCGTGCAGTATACTGTACTTTCATTCAGCGTCCGCCTTGCGCACGCACACGTCCGCCCAGCTTTAAAAGTATATTTACAGGACATTCACAAATTCAGGAAACTGAGGAAAAGCAGCAGATCCACCACTGCAGTGAATATAGTGTTTGGGTATGTGCGCTCCCACAGCAACGTGACACTCTTGACATCCATTTATCAGCGTGTATAGCTCGTTATATGTATAACACACGCGTGATCACTGAACTAAGTTTTCTTTCTTGTTTAAGTGAACATAAACAGCTGTTACTCAGTATATTGAAACTTAAAGCAGTCTGTCTTGGGTCTTAAAGTGACAGTAGTCTGCTGCTTTTGTGTCAGAAATGTGTTGATTTCATAACAAATAGATTTACATTTAATACAGATGCATTAAAACAAGATTTTAGTTTTTGTATTTGTCATGTTCTGAATAAAAAGTAGTTTAAAACCATTATTAACTGTCTGTTTTTTACAATTTTCATTCAGGAGCAAAAATCTGCCTTTAAATTTGACAGGAGTAAAGATTTGTTATTTATCATGATAATTATCGATATCGACTGATATGGAAAACATTTTCTCGATAATTTTTTGGGTCATATCGCCCAGCCCTAACTGGAATCGAATCAAATTGATTTGATAGCTTGTGAATCGAAATCGAATCGATCTGGAACATATGAATCGATACCTAGCCCTACTGCTGAATGAGCTCAGCTTCAGCGCGGATAGTGATGAGCTCCCTGATCTCTGCTTCAGTCCAGTTTGCAGACATTTCTCGTCGTAAATGTTAATCAGCATGTAAATCCCTCGTTTTAAAGAGCTAAACCATAACTTCATGTTGCAATGAAACGCGCATCCTCCCTTTGGCACACCCCTTATGGCATCGTTTCTGCATCTTGTTCTCACACAACACTTTCCGTGTATCTTATGGCAATGGGACATGTTTGTGTTCACACAGAATCCTGACTGCCAATTTTACAAATATTTTCTGCGACCAAAGTCTTGTGTGAATGCAGATCAAGCAACACATCAGTGTACACATACATATGTGCCATATTATCATAATATGCACAAGCAAGGCCTATACAACTCTTCTGACTCGCGTTACAAGCAAGTACATGAACTCACAACCAGTGGGCCACGTACACAAAAACTAAACAATTCAGATATTTCCTCATGTAGTTATCAAATATACAATTATTAAACATAGATGTTTTGCTTTCCTCTATCATGCCCAATGCAATCTAAATGCTTTACATAGGATTCTTAGGATTCTTCTGAAATTTCCTCCCTTGTTTGTTATCGCTCATGCCTCCATAAACATGTTGCGCGGCAACTTCTGGTAAATGTCACAGGGTGCAGAGCTCAAAATCTCTTCAGTGGAATTTGATTTGCCTGGGCACATTTACCATGCGAGAATATTCTTCCTCCCCTATACTGACACCACACACTAGGCATGTTCAGACACATCCATTCAATACATTCATACAACCTATTCTTAAAGCTGTTGTGCTGTAGTGAGTACATTAAAAATAAAGCTTTTGGGCTCAAACATGCATTTTACATTAACAAAACTAGGGATGGGCATTCGATGAAGTTTTCTTTGTCGATCGTCGGGAGAATTAACGATCGACTATCGATTAATCATTAATATTTTTATAATAAAATTTGTTATTTAACTTTTATACTTAAAAAATGCAATGAATACAAATATACAGCGTGTTTTTCCTCGATGAGACCTTTATTACCAGATCAACTTGTGGCAGACAGTTAAACTATGTTTCAAACATAGTGCGTGCATATGCGGTGCTCTAAAGCAGCGGAACCTGCAGCTGCGAGCCAGCGTTCTTAAACAGAGACCTCATTATTTCCAAAATAAATAAAAAAACAGATTTATGTTTAACATTAAATTAAACAAAACACATAATACTTAGATCTGAAAGGTTTTGTCAAAATGTAACTCAAAATTATTCAAGCCAGAAGAAAGTGCAAGATATTAGCCTTCCTAACATTAGGCTATAACAAATTAGGCTTCTTTAGCCTCGTGAAAAATAACTAACTTAAGTAACTGGCATAAAACTTCTGCAATAGTCTACTGATTTTTTTTGAGAAATAAAAGCATGTTTTGGGGTCAGACGCGACCGCAACCCATGGTGACCGTCAGTCCAGCCGCCGCCGAAAACACCCGCTCCGAGGAGACTGACCGGGATGCACAGGTACCTCAGCGCTAACTAAGTTGGCTTATTCCGCATACAGAGTATGTGTGAAACAGCGTGCGTTTTGTGAGCCCCATTCACCATTGTTTAATTATACTAACATAGTCTTTTAGTTTTATTTGTTGTAAAACAACAGTAGACACAAATTTAATATGGTCTCCAACTCCACAATATACCATAACCATGGTATTTGTTGTAAAATTGCGGAAATACAAATCGTTTTAATCCTGCAAAAAAAAAAAACATTTTCACAATGATAAAATCATGGCTAATTTTCCTAAGGTAGTAATTACAAAATTAAATATGTTTGAAAGACGGAGATGCGCACCTGTCAATCTATTACATAACAGAGCGAGGCCAGAGACAAACGTGCTCATAAACGGGAGTAATATGGAATAATGTGTGCATCTTTGAATAACTGTAAGTATACATTTCTTTTAAATATATTTTGTCATATAAAGTTTTGAGACATGGTCTAATAATGCTTTTTTCACTTTAATTGCTCATTTAGACTTATTGTGCGGGTAACAGCGTTTTTGACGCATTTACCTCAGAGATTATTTTAGCAATATCGCTTTTTTCCGGTAATAATAATACAATTTATATTTCAATCCTGTTTCATTGTCTGTTTATTCATTTCATTATGCTGTTATGTTAACGTGAGGATATTTATTTGCCATATGAAACGTGCCGTTATATGAATACTTTTGTATAATATTCAAGTATATGCGGAATAATGTGTGCGTCTTTGAATTCATACAGTTGCTTATTTTTGTCATAAAGTTTTGAGAAATAATAATATTGTGAGGATTTATTTCCATATGAGTGCTTTTTGTCGTTGAATACTCTCATTTATTATTTGGAAATCATATACATAGGAAATATATAATGTGGAAGGGTAGACTTGCAAAGTTACTCTGCTTATTTTTATTTATGATATATGTGAAGATAAATAAAGCATTGCAAAACTGCTGATTTGATCCATTCAGATCCTGACCACCAGGCTAGAGATTTTAAACATCCTTAATCCACATTTACTAGTCTATCAAATAATATCTAACATATATTGTTTTGTGAAAAAAAATGATGCTTTGTTCTATTGTTTATGCGGAAAAGTGTTCACAGAAAGTGTCAATCACATGAACGTTTTATATGAATAAGCGGTCAGCAGCGCACTGCAACGGGTGCTTGACGGATTCGCCGCACACATACGCAAACGCACTGCATACGCAGTATTTGTGAAACAGGAGTTAGATAAAAAAAATGCATTCAATTAATTGATAACAAATTAACGTGATCGACGAAATTCTTAACAATCAATTATCGATCGTCGATTAATTATGCCCATCCCTAAACAAAACCTTACCATGTTAATCCCAGACTTCATTTTTGCTTTTGATAAAATACTATAATTTTCTGGGGAGCCTTTCATGATGCAATCTTACAGATCAATAAAAGTCAGCAACCCCCCACTGTAGGCTAGGCAGCTGCCATGTTTCTCAGCCCCCATCTCTCACTTCAGAGCCAGGGCTCTCCATAGGGATTGAGGGCTTGAGCCTGTCTGGAGAACAAATTGGTTGCACTCATCTCATTCATGTGCATATGCTCATATTCATTTTTGCGTGACCACAATCTTGTTGGTTTGTGCAGTGTGGAGGAGACTGATTGATACTGTTTATAGCATCATTAGCAAGAATTTTGCTTACTATGCATACATCACTGGTATATAAAAGAATACTATGTTAGAGCGGTTGGGTTTTAGTACCCGTTCTGTGTTTTGTTATGAAGAAGTTTTCCAGTACTGTGAGTGGGTGTTCAACAACCTCAATTTAGATCAAATTAGATCTGTCAGTAAAACAGCATTTGAGTTAAGGTGAAAAGCTAAGAACATTTAGCAGGTTATTTACTAGAACTAACGGAAACATTGCAGTCACAGCAGGCCACTGTGCTGAGCTGGCTTCACCTCAGAACGATGCAGGCAATGACACACAAAACGTTTTTGGACTAACTCTATGAATAGGTTTTAAGACTTAGCAAGCCACTGGATATTCCACCAGATGGTAAGGATGCACCGAATGTTCTCCAACTGTACCCATTTAGCTGAAAATAGCAAAAAAGCTTCCAATTTGCCATGTTTGCTACATTTTATAGCATGTGTGCTTCTGGCTGTGTGGTGGTTGTTTTTTGAACGCGTCATCAAAGACGTTATTGTTTGGGTCAACTTATTCTGTCTTTTTACTTATTTGTCCAAACATTTTTACAGAGGTGGAAGGAAATATTGTGATATTTTGCTTTGCATTACTGTTTCAATAAAAAAGGCAATATTGTTTTTTTTATAAAAGTCATACAAGATTCATAGCACTTTTAGCATAGCTTAGCACTATCCATTGAATCTTATTAGTCCATTAGTATCGCGCCTAAAACATATCATTGCACCTCCCTACATGGCTGCAGGAGGCACAATGATATTACAAAGCAGACGAAAATAGTAACTTTCAATAGCAGGGGACTATTTTCAGGCTCTGCGTAATATCATTGCGCCTCCTGCAGCCATGTTACAGCAGCAAAGTCCTTGATTATTACTAGAGATCGACCGATATATCTGTTTTCCAATATTTTCCCCGATATTTGAGCATTTTCCGATGATCGGATATCGGGTTTGTAATATCGGATTGACTGATAAACGAGAGAATTGAGAATTGCGCGCTGAACGCATCTGAGGAGAGGAGCTCACAGCAGCAGCAACGTGCACAGCAAATATGAAGGCGACGCGTCTTCATAAAAAGGTCTTGAGTATACTTACTTTGCATATGAGGCATTTATAACACATCTCATCTGTGCATTAATGTATGTTATGTTAAATAAGTTGATATATTAAAAGCAATGTATGCAGCTTGTCCAAGAATAGAGACGAACTCACAGAGTCACGATGATCCATAAAATCCGGTCCCAATAACGACGTAGCTTTGCATGAATAAAACAACCATGAATTAATGCTTTGTGGAATTAAAAACGCTAAATTAAATTTGTTTTTATTTTATTTATGCTTATCATTAGCATCGTAAAATCACGTTCATATTGCTGTTCACTTAAGTTACCAGGGTTGAAGGCTGAGGCAGAGCCACCACATGTAGCTAACTTTTAACAAGATTTACCATATTAACATTTCCCAGATAAACATTATTTTGCTAAAATATCTAAATAAATGTCTGTGGATATTAATAAATTATTTATTACCTCCGCAAGCGGTCACAGTTTGATACAGTTAATGCGCGAGTAAATGCATAGATAAACAGCGCTGTCAACAGCCATTTCATTAGCTATAACAACAAAATATTCATTATTCTGACATCAAATAACATTACCAGTTAAGAAATTAAATGATATATAAGCCGTTTTGTTACTTTCCTGAATGAAGTATTCCAGTCAGTGATAATATTTGTAAAATCTCTTTGCTAACTATTGGTTGGATTGCTGAAGGCTGCTGGTCAAGACAAAGATATTATATCCCATAGAAGGCACTTAATCCACCTGTTTTACTCTATAAACTATGTAGAATATGCAGCCAACTCCGCTATACTTTTCTCTCTCTCCCGCTCCGTTACCTGGCAACCGCAAGCGCGAACTTTGGATCAGTCCATTTCTGACAAAATGATAGGGGTGTTTGGAATGGTCCATGTATTGGGAATATAGTTTCTACATTATTCATTAAATTAATATTATTCTTAAATTTCAGACCCCTCTATTTATTACTTTGTATGCAAAGAGGGAGTGATTATGATGATTATTATTATTATAAGGGTTTGTTCAGTTCAGTAGTGTTGTAGTAATTATGTCAAAATCAGAAGTATAACAGTTAATAAAAATCGGTACAGCATATCGGTTATCGGGCACATAAGCATCCAAATATTTGTTATCGGTATCGGTTTAAATAAATGAGTATCGGTCGACCTCTAATTATTACACCAGAATGAAAGTATAGTTCCTAGCCATATCTGCATTTTTCTGTTGGTCTTAGTACACGATGTAACTACAGAATAGTCAAGTTTTAAATAGGAAAAATATCGAAACTCTTTGGTTATTTTTTTAGGCGCAATTCTTATGGTCTAATCAGGTTCTATAGATTGTGCAAAGCTATGCTAAAAGTGCTAGCGCCAGACCCGGAGATCAACTGAATGGATTCCAAAATGACAAGAATCAAATATTTAACTCTAGGGGAGCTGGAAAATGTGCATTTTTAAAAAAGTAGATGTGTCCCTTTAAGCTTACACCCAAACCACTAGATAGCATTCTTCTTACCTTTAAACAAACAGTGACAGGAAGTACTAGCATAGGGGCACGGCACAATTTTTTTGCTAAGGTTTGCATTATGGTGTGTTCTCAATGACAACTTTCCTAAAATGATATTCTATTATATTCCTATTATAAGAAGGAAATACCCCAATATATCACCTTACTCATCAGTACCGCAATATACCGCATCGGTGCATCGCAACTGTTGATACGTATTGTATAGCAAGAATACACAGCCATATTTAATATCATAGTAAAAATAGTTTCAGTTGGCAAACATTCTGTACATCCCTAGAAGAAAGGCCCAATGTTTTTTGAGAGCTCTGCGTATAATATCCCCTATCTGGTTCGCATATGCAAACCAGTGCAGCCTTGGTTGAGAGAGCATGTGTTGTTGATCAGGTCCACCTGACCTCCTTCATCTCCAGCTGGACTTGTCAGACTAGGCTTCCCCAGGTGTGGGGATATTGGGAGACTTTACATAAGCACCTTGAGTACATGTACACGACTGTGTTTCCAGTACACCAGCTGAATCACCACTGTTGCATAACAACTTTTAGGAGCTTTGTAACTCACACACTTGGGTTGTACCGATGACAATAAACACCACAGCAACATGGATAAGATCTGTAACCCAACACTTTCATGCAGAGGCGTGATGACTGTTTAGGTCGTGCAATCCCGCAGCAAACAGAAACTAGTTTTTAATGTAAACAACCACAGGAAAAGCAGCTGATCGCCTTTTTCACCCCACACATTGTTTGGAAACACCAACGGACGTCTGCGAAGTTTCTTTTCCCAATTTTGCAAGAACATACCGGGCAGCAAATCTATGGGGATTTGTTTTTAAGCAATTGCTGTAAAGAAGTACAGCAAGGAGGTGTGGAGCATTTTTCTCCACCAAACTATTGAGAGAACGTATCATAAACACAAAACTCAAGCCAGCAATGAGATCACTGCACACAACTCCAATTACAATTGACAAAAGAAAACGATGAAGGAAGAACATAAAAGCACCATCATCCCATATGCATCCCATATTGCAACGAGTTGTTTCTTAAACTCCGTATTACCAGGCAAACTACAAAGGCCTGTGTGTGTAGCACTCTTCAAAAGCAAACACTGGCATGCATTCAATATCTTCATTGTGGTGACATAAGAACTTACAAGGAAGGTGAATTAAAGGCAGCTGCCTACAACAATACTGCTGCCATAGGGCCCCCAAACCAAAGACTACGGCAAATATTACATCATTATCACCTTTCACAAGACCCTGTGGATGTTAAGTTGAAACTTGCATGCAAAGGGAAGTTGCCACTTGCCAGCAAGTTACGTTTGGGCATAACAGTCCTCTTAAAAAGGACATAGGCTGTTTCCTGCAAAGATGTGGTGACTGTTACAGTGTGTGCAATACACATTCAAAATAAAATGCTTTGACAAGGTAGTTTCTCTTCCTGATTCTGGCCAAATGCCAAAACATGTCACTTAAATCTTCATGTCAGATGAGTTTATTACTATACTGGATATTCTTGTGGGCTATGACAATATGTGTTCTTCAAATATTTAAATGTCACTAAAATAGGAACATGATCATCACTAAAAACAAGACAATTGAATCTTGACAATATCATGCATGAGTGATTTTGGTAACACAACTAACACAGGTTCAAATACACTGGGGCATATCTACTTCACATTATTCATCTTCAGGACAGCCTACATATTTTAAACTAGAGACTTCTCTAAAACTTATCACTGAATATTGCCATATATTGTCTTGTTTAAAAATACTTATATATATATATATATATATATATATATATATATATAAACAATAGAAAAAACAGCATTTAAAACCAGAACTGTGTTTTTACTGATGGGTAACTAATTCAAATGTGTACATCCTCTTAAATGTTTCTCTTGCATGCATAAATTCTTACACACACCAACTACATTATTGACCGTTTTAATCCACAATATTCAACAAGCAACACCAACTGGTTTGGTTGACCAGCTTAACTATTTTTTCAGTGAGAAGCTCAATATGATCAAATATTATATAAAACAATATATCATCTAACTGACATGTTAAACAACAAAATAGTGCTTGTAAGTGGGGGTTTCCTGGCTTTTAAGCTGTACTGAATAGGAGCTTCAACAGCAGAGAGACATGAATCTCTGACATTTCAAAACAAAATACGATGTGTAGCATTTAATCCTCACGGTCATCTCAACTTCTGAACGTTCGTACTGATACTCAGATTAAATGATAAAGGAAAATTAATTTTTACTTACCCAAATAAATGTCACCAAAGGATCCAGAACCAATTTTCCTTCCCAGTCTGTATCGGTTTCCTACTCTCAATTCCATGATAAATGGCTAAATATCAAAGCTAGCGATAAGGCTAGCTTTACCGGGAATAATGTTGAGTATATATGTTCTGTGTATTTAATAAAAGCAAAGAAAACAACGAAAATCTCTCCTTTGTTAACCGTCTATTCTTCTGTCTGTTACAGCTTCCCTGGTACTGTTTGCTAGCTTGCTAATTCCCTTCCCAGTCGCTATCCAATTTTCACCAATCGTTTTCTAACATTCCGAATCGCGCACTACCAAAATACTAGGCTTATTTAAAAGAGTAAATTTTGAACTTTATGCTCCAGTAATTTTTACCGTGAAAATAATTTGTTTAAAAAAGGATGAAGTCGGATTTTGCGAACGACTCCCTCCTACTTCCGACGGCCCTAAATCTACCATTGACTCTCTGTGTATTTTCTACAACAGAACCCAAGCTCCATCAGTTGACTAATCCAGTCAGGCAGTGACGTCACTTCCCGTAGAAACAGCGAACCAGTGGAAAATCTCGGGTTGAGACAACAAAACTGTGCTTGAGGTTTTCTACGGTTTAGTTTTAGATCATTCAGTTTAACTAACATTTGAATTGCTGACATATAAATAATCTTAATGAGCGGTTAAATACGCGTTTTATTAGAGCTTTTCATTTTGCACAGTTCACAGAGATTAGATAAACAAAGAAAGAAAGAGATACATATACTATAAATATGCATCAAGTCAGTTGACATAGGTCAGAGTTGGATTGTTTAAAAAAAAATACATTTAGTATTAGAGTCTTATTTAAGTTAAATGCAAAAAATACAAAAAATTACCCATTTACATTGTTCACTAACTGTATGTTGCTTCAGGATGGTAACTTGTAGAACCAGTTTGTTACACAAGTCAAAACCTATAAACACATAAGCAACATCCCTATGTAATACAGAATACTAGATGTGCAAACAAGGGCAAATAGATGTTCTGCTAGCAGTCAAAAAATTTAATAGAAAAATGTTTGTTTATTGTTGTGCTTTAAGATAAGCAGTATATTACTGTATTGTGTTATAGAGTAATTGATTGACACTTGATTATTTTATCTTTCAGAAATTTTATTTAAATATGTGAATATATATATATATATATATATATATATATATATATATATATATATATATATATATATATATATATATATATATATATATATATATATATATATATATGCATTATTGCTATAAAAAAGCTAAGATATAGGTAATATATATCTAATAAAATATTAATTAATTAAAAGCTAATTGATGACCTCTAATAATCAAATAATGCTTATTTGCTTATTAAACTGGCTCTGATGTTATGAAACCAAAATATTTAATTAATATGTTTTCATGTACTTGGGCAGATGCTTTATTAAATACCCCTGCAAAATATGCAAATAAAGCAATGATTTTCTAAACCAGCCCTAAATGATAGATTAAGGCATGCAAAGAAACAAGTATAGGCTAGTTGTGCATAAACTATGTCCGAAACAATACAAATTACATATACAAGTTGTTCTGACCAATGCATTATTATAAAATTAACACCTGAACCCATGTCAAGAATGATTTGAAGCAGATACTGTACTCATATTAGTGTAAAGTTAAAATTAAATGCTCATTTACCCCGGGTTATGAAAATAATGACAAAAGATTGAATTTTTTTTACTACTTATCACAAATATTTTTAATGGCTATTTTAGTTCCAGGCTAATATATCAGGTTATACTTTGTAACGCTTTAAATAGTTTAAGTTACAGTTGCATTTAGCTGCTCCACTGTGTTAGTTATGTACAGTAAGTACAATAATTTTACATAATAACAACATATTGAGTATAGAATTAAGTTTTGAAAGGAAGTTTGCAAAAGGGTTTAGGACCACCATTCTGAAACATGATAATTTTTTTCTCTGTGAAACACCCACAATGGCTGATATTGTATTTAGTAGACTATGATTGGTCAAAACACAGCCAATGCTTGAAGCAACATAGATGAGAGTCACATGACCCAATTACTCAGCTTTCCTTTACATGTGCTGAGTCACGTTGAGAGCAATGCGCTTGGAAAGTTTGTGCACACCAACTGTATACCAGACTGTATTAGGGCCGTGATAAACAACACTTTGTAAACACAGGAAAACAAGCATTACCACAGAGACTGAATCTTCATCTAGTTATTTTCGATGATCTTAACCAGTGCTTTGTCAACATGAAGATTCTCAGTGAAGAGGAACCAATGAAAGGATGTTTGTTGATTATATTACTAATATAGAGAAATGTCAACTGTCAACAGTGTTTTAGGGAACTTACAGAACTAATGCACACTCAGGAAAACAACACAGCTCAAAGTGGTCCCAAATACATGCTGTATTTAATTTAGTACAAATAGTAAAGGTCTAATTTATGCATTATACTATACAAAATTAGGCATTGCTTATGCAAATGTTTTTATCTTTGTTTTGCTTGTTATAAGTGTCTCATCATAATTTTGTTATAACACTCTATCATATTTATATTGCTCATCCTATATTACATCTTATATATTATAAAAGTCTAAAATATAATTAAATAAGTGCAAAATAATACCACCAAATCCAACACATTGAAAATTGATATTGACTATTGGTATACACTGACATCTAGTGGTCAATTATGTTCTGGTATAAATGCTTTATTTGAGACTGTATTTTATTGATTTTAAACAGAAACCAAAACATTGTTTTAAATTGTTTTTGATCACATCTTGCCTTTTTAAAATACGTTTGATATTTCTGACTCAAAATAGTATCATAGCTATAAATTAAAATAGTGTATACAGAGAATTTGTCAGTATGTTAGACAAATGACATAAATAACACAAATCACCGTCCAACAGGAACATAATTAACTGAACGCGTAGATTAATAAACCCCAAAGGAAGACTTTAAAAAACGGAATTAATCGTCACTGTTATTGTTTCTACACGGATGTATTTCAATGCGACACACACAACACTTCATGTGCCGCATAGAGCTGCTGCCCGTGGTTGGCTTTTAACATACTGTAAGTACTTAAATCTAACATTTAAAATAGATTTACCAGAACTAACATTTTTGTTTAATAAACCAAAGTCTCTACGTCATTAAAAGCTTTGACAGACACCCTTAATAATTATATTATTTGGGGTGGGGGGTGGCAACATTACATTGGAACAGGTTATTTCTTTGCTTCTGATGAACGCAGAAGATTCTTAATTCCTTTAAGAATCTAGACAGTGGTATTATATATATATATATATATATATATATATATATATATATATATATATATATATATATATATATATATATATATATATATATATATATATATATATATATATATATGGGCTGTGTGGTTTGTTTAATTTTTTCCAGTTAGACTTTACTGTTATATACAGACATTTAAAGGGATAGTTCACCCAAAAATAAAGATTTGGTAATAATTTTCCAACTTTCATGTTGTTACAATCCTGTATACATTTCTTTATTCTTCTGATGAACACAAATGAAGATGTTTTGGATGATGTTTGTTGCCAAACCAATCATGAGCCCCATTCACTTCCATAGAAGGAAAAATAATACTATAGAAGTGAATGGGGCTCATGAATGTTTTGGTTACAAACTTTTCTTTCATGTTCATCAGAACAAAGACATTTCTACAGGTTTGTTACAACATGAGAGTGAGTAAATCATGACAGACAAAAAAAATTATGGGCAAACTATCCCTTTAAGTTGTGTTAAAGGATTAGTCAATTTTCTTAAAAAAAAATCCAGATATTTACTCACCACCACGTCAACCAAAATGTTGATGTCTGTCTTTGTTCAGTCGAGAAGAAAAAATGTTTTTTAGGAAAACATTTCCAGGATTTTCTTTTTCATTTTAATGGACTTTAATGGACCCCAACACTTAACAGTTTTAATGCAGTTTAAAATTGCAGTTTCAAAGGACTCTAAACGATTCCAAACAAGGCATAAGGGTCTTATCTAGCAAAAGGATTGTCATTTTTCCTCAAAAAACATAATTTCTTCTTGACTGAACAAAGAAAGACATCAACATTTTGGATGACATGGTGGTGAGTAAATTATCTGGATTTTTTTACGAAAATGGACTAATCCCCTAACCTAGATACCAAAAATTCTGAGACAGCCAAAGTTGTACATGTGTTTTATGAACCACCTATCTGTTGAATGTGATTTTGTAATATATGTTATGTATACATTGAAATTTCTTTGTAGACAGCTGCCATGACAAAACCTCGAGGGTTTGAGTTTTGGAGAAACACCTTGAAGGGCTCACGGTATGTTGTTGCCCCTATGGTGGACCAGAGCGAGCTGGCCTGGAGGCTGCTTAGCCGCAGACATGGCGCGGAGCTCTGTTACACACCTATGCTGCACGCACAGGTGTTTGTGAGAGATGCAAACTACCGCCGTGAAAATCTGTATAATGAAGTAAACCAAGAGGATCGACCTCTCATAGCACAAGTGGGTCATGGCTTCCCATGCATGAGTATTGATGGTTTTGTAGTATTGCTATTTAATACAGTTTTGTATTTTCACAGTTCTGTGCCAATGATCCTGAAGTGTTTGTCCAGGCTGCTCTGCTCGCACAAGATTATTGCGATGCGATTGATTTAAATTTGGGTTGCCCCCAGATGATTGCAAAAAGAGGTACCAGAACTTATTTTTGATCAAGTCAAAACAACATGTCTGTATGTGCCCATTGTTTGTTTAATGTTTGTGATTTTCTTTAAGGCCATTATGGTGTGTTTCTTCAAGACGAGTGGGAACTGCTTGAGAAAATGAGTACGTTTTGAGGAAATAAGTAAACGTTTAAGTATAGCTTGATGAAGTTTAGAGTATGAGTCTAATTCAGTTGCTGTCATTTACAGTTAAATTGGCAGATGAAAAACTCTCTGTTCCAATCACTTGCAAAATCAGGGTCTTCCCAGAGATGGAAAAAACAGTCAGATATGCAAAAATGCTGGAAAAGGCTGGATGCCAGGTAAAGTGTTTTGGATTATTTTTACTGCCATATAACACATGCATTATACAACATGGCTTACAGAACAATACATGCCATGACATCATAGACTGAACAAAATGGATCGAGTTGATCGTCAAGTTAATAGGTTTCCAGATCTCAAATTAAACTTTCTAGAACCAAGCTGCTGTTTCATCATTAATCGCTTACCTTTTGCGTTTTCACAGCTCCTCACAGTTCACGGGAGAACCAAAGATCAAAAGGGGGCTTTGACTGGCATTGCATGCTGGAAGCATATCAAAGCTGTACGGTAAGACATTGATCCCATTTTGAGGAATGCTGTTTGTAGGCTATTTTGCATTGGTAAAATGACATCTCACCTGTATAGAGAGGCCGTGAACATTCCTGTGTTTGCCAATGGAAACATCCAGTACCTGAGTGATGTGCATCGCTGTATGGAGGAGACTGGAGTACAAGGAGTGATGAGTGCTGGTAGGGCTGTATTCATGTTCAAGAAATCAATGCAGTTGTCATAGAAAAAAAGTTGGTTTTATGAACACTTAACATTCACAGAGGGAAATCTCCATAACCCTGCCCTATTTGAAGGCCGTAGCCCACCTGTATGGGAGATGGCTGAGGAATACCTCGAGGTGGTGGAGAAACACCCACCCTGCAGTTTGTCTTACGTCCGTGCTCACCTCTTCAAATTGTGGCACCACACGTATGTCCTTCATCAATTCTTATTCGTGATACTGACACTTGATTCATGATACTGTTCACACAGACTACATATTAGGATTTCTTTTTCTATTCATATAATTTAATAAGAAGAAACTACACTAATAGTGATTTCTATAATACTACGCACGTAGGTCTATACCTTATTGATTGTGTATATATACCCTCTCATTTAATTTGATAGATATTTGCTGTTTAGTTAGATTTTGTTAAAATTTACTGTCACATTCATAACACATGCCCTGATTTTTTGGGAGGGGCTTCAATATATTTCAGAAAAACACATTTTGCTTGTAAATTCCCACATTGGGTCCTCTGAGAATATTTACTTTTACTGAAACGTTCATTGTGGATTCAGTTGTTACATCTATAGCGCTGAAATTGCCTTACAACAGGCTACAGATACACCAAGATTTGCGGGAGGAGTTGGCCAAAGCGAAAAATGTAGATGGCATAGCAGAGGTTAACAGACAGCTAAAACAACGCTGCCAGGTAAGGGAACTTATGTTGACTTTTCTTAAACCCTTGTGGGTTGTTTCAATTCACTACCCTTTTATGTTGTTGGTGTACAAAAAAGCCACTAAATTAAATGGCTGTAAAAATGTATCAGATTAATTTTTTTTTCATAAATCTGTTAATCAACCTCAGTACTGATCAGAACTACCAAACATTTACAAAATTTCCATGATTTTAACTATTTAATTGCCAAGTTCATAAGTGGTGTCACTGATTTCGAGAAAAAAAACACAAATTGACCGATTTTCAATATAAAAAGTTATTGTGGACTAGATTTTTTTTACCCTTTTCACAGTCTTGGCCACATTCAATGTACAAGCCAGAAATTAAGCTTTGTTTTTTGCACAGGCCTACTAAAGGGTTAATGGTGCCACATGGGGATCAACAGAAAAATTACAAATTTTACCTCTTATCAAAAGGAAAGAACACCAACAATCAAGAATGCATGATTATATGGTGCTGCACAAAATTTAAAATGCATCAAGCCAATGTTTTTACCAATCTTTGACAAGCCCCAGACTGTGAAAAAGGTAAAAAAAAAATCTAGTCCACAATCACTTTTTATATTGAAATTCTGTAAATTTGTGTGTGTGTGTTTTCTCTAAATCAGTGACCGCACTTATGAACTTGGCAGGTAAAGAGTTAAAATCATGGAAATTTTGTAAGCATTTGGTGGTTTTGATCAGTACTGAGGGTGATTAACAGATTTATGAAAAAAAAATTTTTTTTTTTAAATATTAATCTGATAAATTTTTTACAGCTGTTTAATTTAGTGGCTTTTTTTGCACACAAACAACCCCAAAGGGTAGTAAATTTGCCCACGGCATATTGTTGAGTTTTTGGAAAAAAGCATTTTCTCAAAATATGTGTCACTATAAGATTTGTCACCAAAATCATTTCATTTGCTGAAACACAGAGAACGTTGTGGCCAAATTAAGACATAAAAAACAAAAATGGCCAAAAAAGGCCTCAACAACACATAAGGGTTAATAAAAGTAATTTTAGTATTAATTTCTTAAACTGATCTTTTTTTACTGCTCCAGGAGGAGATGGCTAAGGATGAGTCTGAATGGACTCAAACTGGACTGCCCTTCCCTCATTGGATCTGTCAACCTTACGTCAGGCCACCGTAATGACTTGTTTTTTATTTGGATCTTGTGTGATTGTGGAAATGATGTTACTACCTCAATTCATTCTTAGCAAATCAACAAAACATTACTATCAATGTTAAAATAATTGCAATCGCACTGTTTTTAACATCAGTCAAGCAAAACAAAAGCTTACATTTATAAAAGTTCTGTCCACAATGTGATTTACATGATAATGTGTGGTATATTTTGCAGACCAAAAGATCCAAGCTCAGAAAATGGGCAGACAGCACAAAAGACAAAAGCCGTGTGTGTAAAGAGGGCACACGAGGATAGTGATGGACCCAACGACTCCCTTTCCAAAAACAAACAGAAAAAGCAAGCCCGTAACCCCTACAAAAACTTCTGTGCAGAGCTAAAACGTAAGGGGATAATGTGACATCACTTGAGATTTGATTTAAAGGTGCAGTGTGGGTTTTTAGTGGCATCTAGCGGTGAGATTGTGAATTGCAGCTCATCCCTCAATTTTTTAAGACAAAAATGTCATCATCTGGGACAATGTAATGACAAAACGGAAAAGTTTGTCCATTTAGGGCTACTGTAGAAACATGGCAGCGACTTCTATGTAAGGAGACCCGCTGTGTGTCTAGATAAAACTGCTCATACTTGAGTAATAAAAACAATACAGTTTATTATGTAAGGCAGGGGTGTTCAAATTCTGCCCTGCCCTTCAGGTGCAGGT
Source organism: Paramisgurnus dabryanus (assembly GCF_030506205.2). NCBI lineage: Eukaryota > Metazoa > Chordata > Actinopteri > Cypriniformes > Cobitidae > Paramisgurnus > Paramisgurnus dabryanus. The sequence continues at coordinate 31,434,321 of NC_133339.1, forward strand.
TTGGACACCCTTGATGTAAGGTCTTTATGCACCATTGATAATATTGTGATGTATATTATATTGCGTTTCTGTCAAGAGATCACTTAAAAAAGTCCCATATTGCACCTTTAATGGAATAAAAAATGTGAGCTGTTAGGAGGAATAACTTTGCTCATTTGTATTCCACAGCCAAATACATCAGATGTGAACAGTGTGGTAACCCTAAAGTAAGTTTTAATTTAGATTTATAACTTTACTGTTTAGTACAATAACCTTTATACTGTAAAGCACTTGTAAGGACACTAAACTGATGTTTTGTTTCTCCATCAGGGGAATAAATGTGTTTTCAACTTGTGCCGTGGCTGTTGCAAGAGAAAGGCTTTCAAGGAAGTGGCCGACTGTCCTGGTTTGTATTTTAACCAGCCTGCTCATGTGTTTCAATGCATACGAACCACAAAGCTTTTTTCGATACTTGCAGCAGCTCTGCAGAGGATTCTCAGAATTTGAACAAACTGATTTTTAAGTAGCATTTATTTTTAGTGTATATTGTAAATAAAATGTTCAATTTATTGTACTGTTGTAATAGTGCACTGTTATGGTATTAAAACATTTACTAGCAAAGTTAATTACATTTCCTTTCCTTCGTTTCCATATAGGTCACGGTCTGAGATTCAAAACCAAGGCTTTGCGACAAAGCAACTCGGAAACAGGCATTGGGCTTACAAATGGAAAACCAAACAATCAGACTGACATTTCCCCTGCAGTCCCCCTCATTTGTCCTAAAGAAGACTTTGTACTGGATTTGGGTGACAATGGCATCTGAACACTGCTTTTAGTCCGGCACTCTTTTAAGTGTCACTGGATGAAATTTTGAATGCACATGACAGTAACTTAACCAAACATGCAAAGCTTCTGTAACAAATTTAACAGCCATCGAGGTAAAGGAATATCTGTTAGGTTCATCCCTTCAATTCTGAGCTATAGAGTTGTGATATATCCTTGCTGCTGCTAACTTATCCATCATTCACACAAATAGAGTCCATAAGTCTCATGAATGACCACTTTCCTTGGTGAATGTATCTTTTTTGTTTTAATATTGCTTTTTACAGTCGGGTTTTGTTAATCACTGGGTAGAAATTGCATTTTAAACATGGCCACTATAAACGCACAACCATCTGCTGGTTCTGTGACTCTCCGAGTTGGATTTTTATTTTGGGACATTATGTGGAATCAACACTGATGACTTCATGCAAACTATATTTAAAATCATATTTATTGTAAAAATTATGACAGTTGTGTGATGCAACATTCAAACACCCTGGCTTTTTAAGCATTTTTACTGTATGGACATTTTTTTTAACTACTGTCCTGACTGTCAAGATCACATTGTATGCTTGGCCATTTGATAGTTTTACACTTATGACATTTATTTTAGACAATTACACTACAAAAGATTTCATCTTCAGTTATTTTAGTTTTTGTAAGATGCTAATACAGATGCTTCACTAAAAGGCCACAATTGTAAGAATTTGAACTGCCATCCCAACTATTTAGTTGTATTGCATTTAAAAAAAACATTACCCCAGTTATATTTACACATTGTAATTTTCTGCATCGGGATAAGCAATGGTCATCTCAGTGCCTTATTGCAAAAGTCATGGGTAAAAACATGTCAGTGAGCATCTCCACTACTGCTTGTAAATGTAAACTGGTTGGCTGTATGTAAATAGCTGTGTGGGGATTGAGTGCTTTTCAAAAATTTTACTACCCATTAGTTTCTTACATTGCTATTCATGCTGTTCTGAATTTTTTGCTCAAATAAATTTTTGTAATTCTAAAAAAAAACAAGTTTTGTTGCACTTACTGTAAAATAAAGATGGCCATTTCTGTGCAAGTACTGTTATTCAACTCCTTGAAAAAAAATCTACTTAGGTTTAATATCTCATGAATGAGCAACAATCGGTTTAAACAGTACATAACATGAGAACAATAACTAACTAAAAACTGAAATGGGGCTGATTTTATAGAGTGTATGAATAAGCTTAAAGTTCACCCAAAAATGAAAATTTTGTCTCCTCATTTACTAACCTTCAAGTTGTTCCAAAGTAGGAAAAGTAAAACAATGGAAGTCAATGGTGCCCCAGATCTGTTTGATTACGATATTAAGATCTTTGTGTTTAAAGACACTTTTGGAACAACTTGAAGGTGAGTAAATGACTTCCCTTACTGTATTTCAAATCTAAAGGCAACACACCTTTATCACGCTAACCTGCAAAAGCACCGAGAAATAATCTTTCCATTGCGGAGCGTCCTTTTAAATGTATGTTTATTTTAAAAGCATGTTTTGTGATGAGGTTTCTCAATGTGTAATCAAGGTTTGTCACAAGATACAGAGGAAAGTGCATCCTTACAAAGAACAACAGGCCAGTACAGCTTAAGTGCCGCATTTCTCTTTTTATCTTTTTAAACGTTCGTTTCCATTCCAGCAACAGGGTGTGCTCGTCTTTAATACAGACAACAGACATCTTCTTCCCAACTTAAATAAAGTCTTTAGATTGTGATTTTTCTCTCTTCAGCAGGGAAATAATTGATTTCTAAACGGGGGCCTAAGATGCGGCAGTGGCCCCGTGTACTTTCCTAGGAGAGGCATCTCGTCGGGTCTTCACATGTTGGTGCTCATTCGTGTTTGGCTGTTGGCAGGTGTGAGCTCCCCTTGACTGCCTTCTCTTGGAGGGGACTGTGAAAAGGACGAAAGCGATCAGTGAGAAGCATCATGTAGAAACGGCACAAACACAACGAGTAGGAGATGCATGCAGGTGGTGTTCATGAGGAATGAGACGGTGATCAATGGGATGAAGACTGTTAATAAATAAAACTGTTGTACATCAATTTATTTTATAAATAAAAGCTAGATTTAAATATGGTTTGGATAACACAACAATCAGACTAGTGCACTACACTTACATTTGCATAATATGCAAATTTCAAATTTCAGCCTTATTATAGTGTTATCAAAACATGCACAGATCATTTATGAAAGCAGTAATGTTGAAGGGACAATGAGGGAGATGGTCAGGGGATGGGTGAGGTGTATAACAGAGCAGAGCGAGGACACGTTACCCTGGGGACCCTGTTACCTTGACGTGTATCTGATTACGAAGCACAGCTGCCCGAAGGATCATGGCTTTCGCTCGTCTCTGGAATTCTTTACCCATCTGTATAGATTTCTCAAATGTTGTGCTTCTCTGATCCACATCCCTGGCATACAGGATCTATAGACGGGGTGAAAAGTATGGTACTCAATTCAGTTTTAGCATTTTTCTCAATAGTTAATAGAATAACAAGTTTGTGTGTGTGTGTGTGTGTGTGTGTGTGTGTGTGTGTGTGTGTGTGTGTGTGTGTGTGTGTTGGGGCTACATCCCCTAACCAAAGACAAATTCAAGTTGTTTTGTTGGTTAGGGCAGTGTGAAATTTTTCTCAACATTCTAGATCGGATCCATCAGCCAAATTCACAATGTAAAAAATGCTAGGGCGGTGTAAGCGCATCTTTAGACAAAAGATTTTGTTTTTGTAGAGAAAGTATGTGACAGATGACTGGGTTGTCAGAATGTGGCCCTGCCTTGCTGTGGGAGTCGATACGGGCATTGATCAGGCCCTCGAGGATCAGCTGGGTCAGTTCATCCTCCAGAGCTGCCACTGTGGTATTAAAGGACACGGCCATCTTGTTCATGTCGGCTGACACATAGGGACTAAAGTACTGCCCAGGGATAGAAAAAAAATGACATTAATGGAATGGTTCACACATTATCAATGTTACATTTTATGATCAATTATTTCACATTTTACTTCACCATATCTAGAGGTGGACGAACAGTAACAGTACATTTACAGAGTATTATTTTTTATATTTTAAGTACTTGAGACTTTACTTCATTTTAGAGACAAATACTTTTTATCCCACTACATTTATAAAAAATGTACCAAAGTAGAAATGTTTTTTTTTCTGGCTTTCGATCTGCCAGCACCTTTCACTGTTGCCAAGTATTTAAGTTTTTCGAACTGGCTAGCTTTGAATGACCATTTGGCTGATTTTTTAGTTATATTTTTGGCCATTTTGCCTTTATTTAAGCAGTGATAGAGGAGAGGACAGGAAGGAGAGAGGGGTATCTATGGAAACGGCAAATGACCACAAGCCAGGAATCGAACTTGGTTAACCGAAAGCACCACATTAGGGATGCCAAACAATTAATCGCGATTAATCGTTAGCAGAATAAAAGTTTTTGTTCACATCATATATGTGTGTGAACTGTGTATAATAACTTTGTATAAATAAATGTACACACATGCATGTTAATGTTTTAGAAATGTTTACATATGTATATACATTTGTATATTTATGTATAATTTATATTATATATAAATAAAAATACTTAATATATAATTTTTTTTCTTAAAATTATACATGAATGTGTTCATATTTATATATATATATATATACATATTTATTATACAGAGTTTACACACATATGTGATGTAAACAAAAACTTTTATTCTGCTAACGATTAATCGCGATTAATTGTTTAGCATCCCTACACCACATGTCAGAGCGCTGCCCACTACACTATCGGCTCAGACTGGCTGATTTGTTTTTAATGCAAATCTGGCAACACTGCTGGGATCTTCCACGCTAAACTAAATCTTAATGTATATTTCAATACGTTAATAAATTTTAAACTGGTTAATGTCCTTTGTCTATTTAACAAGCATTAGTCAATGTCAACACACATACCTGTATGAGGGCTCTGTTCCTGATTTGTGTGTAAAGTGTTCTTACATGAGGGGCCAGATACATGTCTAGGAGGAGATTATCCTGTAAAAAAGAAAAAAGCAATAAGGAATAATAACCTAACAAAAAAACAACAGAAAGAAATCAGTATCTACAAAAAGTATTTGATCATTAAAAAAATTTACCTTCATTTCATCCAGCATTTTCAGACAAGATGCATACTTTGACTCGTAAAACTTGAAGATAATATCACGGACTTGGGGTTCCAACTCTAAAAATAATTTAAAGGAGCTAGAAAAAGAGGTGAGGATGAAATTATAATTCAGGATCACAGCGAGTAAACAATAAATTATTAAATCGATTGTAGTGGCAAAAGACAGCTTGCCTGCTTGAGATGACGTTTCGCTGCAGTTCCTGTCTGTCAAATGTAGCCAGGGCACACAAGCCCCCATACACTGCTACATTACTGGGGGAAAGAAGCTAAAAATCAAACAGATCATCTCATTAAAACCTGCAGGGATACTACAAACATACAGAAGACAAAAAGTATGCAATCACAATTTATTATACAATAAATGTATAATCCCATTGCCATAAATAATAAAATATATATAAGTCCGGAAATAAAATATAAATGCAAATTATAACTATAATAAATCTTCACCCAAACCAGCAACATTATTAAAAATATCTGAAGTAATATTGAAATGCAGCCAACCTCAGGGAAGTCGCAGTGGTCAAAAGATGCTAGCAGAAAGCACTTGGCAGCTGGTTTATATTTTCTTGAAGCAAGTTCTGCCAGTCCTAATGTAATCAAAGAAAGCAATGATGATGTCATACCGTCAAAATGTCACTCATTACTGATTATGTTACTTTTGTAAAAACCAAAATATTCACTTGCCTGCTGCACATTTTAGTTTGGTAAGAACAGCTTGGTTTTGACTATCTCTTTCTCCTCGTTGCTAGATTGAAGAGAGACATACAAATTAAACTACTAGTGGAAATCTTACTGATATGGATGATTCAGTGACTGGTTGCATTGTACCTCTGCTATCTCTGGAGTGGATTCAGCCTTGCTGACATAGCTAAGTACATGGGACCAATTTTGGAGGTAAACGCTAACCTATAAAACAAAAAAAGCTTTTTGGTTAAAAGAGCTATTTGGTTTAATTATCCATGTAAAAATATTAAAAACCTGCAATTATATATTTTACTGTCCAAGTTCATACCTTGATTACATTAAGACACATGTTGATGACATGCTTGGCGCTAGTGCAGTAGTCTCTGGCTCGGGAGTAGCATTTTAGGGCATTGCTGAGGTCACCACAGTCAAGATAGTGATCTCCTAGGTCATCGTGACCCCTCCTGAAAAAATGTAGAGAACGACGGCATGCTGATCAACAGGTACCAGGTCCATTGACTATTAATATGTACAGTATATTATGCATGTAACACATGCTGAATTGTATGAAGACAATTAATCAAGGGGTGGGTGATTCTCATGAAACCATTGAAACACCACGGCACTAATGATTTTAGCTATAAAATGTGTAATATAGTAATATTAAAAAGCATCAGAATTAACACAATACTGTGTTCTACCTTGCACAATGTGTGATTTCAACATAAGAATTTATAATTTGTCAATTTTATCTCATTTTCTGCTGAAATTCTCATTACCGCAATGTGTCCGGCTTTGTTTGAACATGCGATATGTTGTAATTTAATCAAATTAACACAAAAATATTTAGAAAAAAAATAAATGGATGTTTTGCTAGACTACTTTAGATGACAGATAAAATATTTACTGAATATTCATGTATAATAATAATGAAGAAAAATTAGGAAAATGATGTGTCCATGCCTGATGTTCTCATCCTCCGCAACACATTTTGAGAACAGTTTAAGCACACATACAGAATTTTAATAAAGTTTGATTTTGAGTGACCAAGCACATGGACCAGTTACTTCAAGATAGCTACCAGGTAAGATCATATTTTTACAGTTAATTTGAAATATTGTCTTACACGACATTTTGATTATCATTACCGCAACAGATGCTTATTAAATGTTAATTTAATTAATAGAAGCATAATACTTTGATTTTAAATGCATGTGCAGAATCTCCAAATTATGTTCTTTCAGGTTTGTCATGTCATTTTGAAAATATGTCAGTGTTGATGTTTTCTGACTGTTGAGGTAATGAGATTTTTTAGGACTAATTTTTTTAATTATGTTACAAAAAGTGTTAAATGATAAGTAAAAGTGTTTAAATTAATGTTCCCATTTACTCCAGACTTTGTTTTTCAATGTCTGGTGGGAAAAAAGTAAATTTAAGCAATTTTACATTTTCATGCTTGACATTTTTAAAACAAAGTTTTCGTGAGAATCACCCGGGTAGTGAAATTAAGTTATACAGTTTATTTGTATTTGTGTGGTTCCCAGAAAATCAAGTCAATGTCCCAGGCACTGCTAACACCTCAATCTACCCAGTATACAACTACAGGAATATAAATAACTATAACTAAGCTTTATTTAGAAAGAGAGAGAGAGAGAGAGAGACACTCAGTCTGACTGTACCTTATGCTTTCTTTGATGGAGTTTCCCTTGTAGTTCTTAAGGTCAGTATCCAGCTTCTCCAGTTTTAGCAGGGCTTTTTTTCTGGTGGATTCTGCCCAGGCTGTGTCAAGTGGTGGGGGTTCTACCGCGCCCTCTGGTACTGCATCTGGTACACCCTGCACCTCCCTGTGTTGAGACAAACGTTTTATTTAAAAACTGAGTCAAAGCCAAAGATGTTATTTTCCATTAGACTTGACAAAGTTTAAGAATGCTTCGCAATTGCCTTGTGGCTTCAATGAGTTTGCGATGAATTTCCTCGTAGACGTCAACATTAAAGGTTCTTTGGACAAACGACAGAGCCATCTTCAGTGCTTCCACCCGCAGCTGGGGACAGTGGTCTGCAATAAACTGCAGCCTCTCGATCCTCATCAGTCCACTGTAACTGGAGGCATACTGCTCTAGATCCTATACAGAAAAATCCTCAATCAGAACATAACATACAGGAATACAAATAGGCCAACAATTTCTAAGTAGATTCAGTAGATGATTGTAAGGTGGTCCTTATTTTACAACTTGTAAAAGTTCATGCTCTCACCCCACCAATGTTTGAATAAATAAATAAATTGATCAAAATATTAATTAATATTTAGAGGTTGCTCAAGACCTTTGAAGTTTAACACATTTGTGTATTACGTGATACTTTGTGCTAGCATGTATAATTGTTTAATATTATATACTTATGGCAGCAATGGACTTATTTGACCATGATTCATTCAAAATTTAGTTGTAATATGTCTTTCAAAGCAAGACAATGGCTGAAGCAACACGAAGCAAGTCCGCTATATGGGTACTCGGATCAGAGGAGACTGAAATAACTCGAACAAAGTTACCCTCTAAACAAACAAGTTTTATGTGTGTTGTGCGTTTTTAAACGGTACAGTTTTTGCAAAAATATGTGATTTTGGAAATATTCAAAGCCTTTGAGCAATCTCTAGATATTGTAGGAACAATTCAAAATTTTGTACGGTGTGTTTTTATTGATATCCTAACACATTTAGGTGGTGAGAGTTGAACATTAAAAAAGGATCACCCTAATGATCAAGAAGAAACAAAAAAAATCTAATATGAGATGATGTCAAAGAAAGTACACAGCATACCAAAGTCGGGTTTTCCACAACATAGTTGATATCAGGCGCATTCTGCTGGTCTTCCTGAGGGTCAGCATCTATTTGCATGGGCTCTACAGACCCCTGTCAATACAGAAAACATTATGTTAGACGCTTTGCCCCACAGTTACACTTTTAAGCGTAGGGGACACAACAAAATCTCTCCTTTTACTTTTGCAAATACCGTTTTCTCAGTGTTTTGTTAAAAGGTTAACAAATAGGTGATTATATAGATGAAACTAGCTGAGAGTGAGGTGATGGGGTAGAGGAGGGATGCTGCAAAAATGGTCACGGGGCAGAGGTGAGGGACGGCTATTTACAAGAACCTCTTTGCGCTGATTGGTTGGATCACATGCTCCTTCATTTACATTATGTTATTTAGTTTTGGATGTTTAGAATTTACCATGCAGCTGCTTTACAGAAAGTTACATGTCAATGCAAAATAAAGAATAATCACAATCACAATATTGTTGTGCAGCCCTAGCATGATGTCCTGTTGTCCCAAGTGTAAAATTTGTTACGATCAAACTCTGTTTCCAAGGTACAGTAACAGTGTTGACAGCAAGTAACAGAACTGGCTGTCATACACAGAGAAACACTGCCTGTCAACACTGTTACTGTAACAGAATTGACACAGACTATTCGGACATAACAGGAACTTGTGATTTCCATATATATAAGCCACTTGTCACAGAAAATATTATACTGTTATGGCTTGTAATATATTGTGATCCTACTGACCAAGTAGTACCAAATTATTAAAATAATTAAACAATTTAAGAAATATAATAACTTTGGACACCAAATGTACCTGCAATTATATAATCACCCATATGAACTGCTCAAACCAATTACCAGAACGCTGTGGTCACATACTCGATGTCTATGAATGTTTATTTCAACCAGCAGAACATCTTGTGCAGGAAAACATCAAAACAACTGCGGTGTTAAATGATTTATATGATGAAAGAGACAGTTGTGCAACACATAGTCTCTCAACAGTAAGGTTTAAAATAGCTTGCATGTCTGATCTGCCTACATCATGTGGTTACCTCCACTGAGTATGATGAAGTTGAACCTGAGCTGTACACCATGGATCCCGTAGTAAACACGTCAGAGTCGGTTCTCTGAGAGTAGAAATGAAGCTCTACCGAAAAGGATGAGCCTGAAATGGCTGGAAAATTCAAGCTATCCCTTAATTCGCCCTGAACCTGCCTTGCAGCATCCCTTAAAACTGACTGAGAACTTTCCTGCAAGAGGGAGGATACTTGTGAAGAGACCCAAAACATTACACTGGGTGGCCAGAGCTTTGAACAAAGTTGTGAAAATCAAAATTTATATAAACAGATTTACATAAGGCTATATATAAGGAATTTATTGAATGCATTTTTTTTTATCAGATCGTGTGTTCTCTGGGAGTCAAACACACAACCTATGTACTCCTAATACTTTATCAATAAGCTACAGAAACATATATTACATTAAATAAAAACAACTGTAATTTAGGAGTGGGGATGTCGAAATATTTGTATGGTAAAAGGAGTACATTTGTAAACAATGGATCTCTGCATGCAGAATAGATGAATGCTTGCTTAGGGTTCTTGCTTGTTGGGACATGTACACCCCACATACTCAAAAACAGCACAATATTTTATAATGTGCCTTGGTCCTGCTTGATAAACTAGATTATAATGTATGGGTTTATAAATGACAGCCTCATGAGACTGGGTGGGTGCAGTGATAAATAAATGAAAACAGCTCACTGTAAATTATGAACACCTAGACTGTTTTAATTCTCATGCTCTTGGGAATAAGATCCGACTTTAATTATGTTCTTCCCCTAGTGCTCTATATTCATCTCTGAGAAGTTGATATAGAGAGCTCACTAGCCCAGGGCTCTGTCTCCAAACCTACAGACCTGTCTATCTAGACAGCATTTCTGAGAATCACGTGCACGTTTGGATCGTCAGAAGGACCGTTTTATGATATTACGAGCTATCCAGCTCTCTATGTTTTGAGACACAGCAGGAATTTCCAGCACGTCCGCTAACTCATACAAAACAGGTAGCTTGCTAACGAGATAGCCTGCTAAGTACACTTAGCCGGCTAAAGAAAGTCTCTACCGAAGTGTTTCGCAAACAACCTCAAGAAAACCCGCCAGGCCCCTTCAGGTGTAAACCGAAACAGCGCAAGCGAATGTGTTCATTGTCGAAAACGCAACGGTCTCGCTCCTCAGGGTGATAAACACGCGCCGCTGCTAAACTTGAGAAGTGTCTGTCGCGTCCGGAGGGCCGCTCTGACTTACAAGCTCATGCTAGACGGGCTAACAGCTCAAAACGGCCGCGATAGGTGTCACATTAACCCAGTAAACAGAAGCAGTTCAGCTTGATATACTTCTTAAGCAATCCACGTGTTCTGCGAGCTTTCGCAGGAACATTTAAAGTGCTGAATTTACCTGAAAGTTAAAGACTTGCACGGGTAGTGGCATCTCCTCCTCCTCTGCAGAAACACAGCGCACAAACACATCCGGGGCATGAGAGTGCGCGTGCTCGACGTCTTGCAGCGCGGAGACGTCACTACCTTGACACTTCGCGAGGCACTGCGCTCTCATTTAGCATTCGAGGTAAAACAAATTGGCCTGAGTTTAAATATTAATATAGTGGAAAAACACATTTATGTGATTCTAACATGATTAACGGGGTTTACATGAACTCTTACTGATTGTTATTACTAAGATTAGATAATTTAGTATTTATTTAGGATTTAAGTATTTATTCATTTAAAATGTTAAGGTGAAAACCTGTCTGTGTAAGTTTATGTTTACGAAATCCTTTAAAAGACAAATGATAGACAACGTATGTATGCAACCTTGAGCAGTATGGATCTCCAACTTTATGACTTCAAGAACCCCTCATTGTACACAACATTTAAATCCCCCACTCACAATTTCTAACTAGAAAGGTCTATATTCATTTTAAAAATAACCAAATATATATATATATATATATATATATATATATATATATATATATATATATATATTAATGCTTGATTTATCATATTTAAATAATCATTTAAGTCATTTGGAGCCCCTCGTTGTTGCCCTCTAGTGGGCCCCGTCCTCCTGCTGAGACACACAGTTTTATAAGAGTTCCTTATATTAGTGTATTACCTTTAAAATTACACTATAACCCCATTGGTTTATTTGGGTAGGACCTGAAATTTGCAAATGGAATTTAACTGTTTACTGAACAAAGTACTAAGATTGCGTGTTTGCCAATGGTTTAGGTTTAATTTTCAGTAAACAGATCTGTAACATTAAAGTAATGCCAATTGCTGATGCATACTAAATGAAACAAAAATTCATGTGACACACATTAACACATTTACATTTTTTGTAAAAGGCAAAATAATAATAAAATAAAACAATCAGACACTTTCGGAGCGTTGAAAGATTTGCCTTGAACAAAAATCTGTAATGGCACCATTCATTGTTTTAAACATATAAAACTGTATATAATAGTGAAAGGCCATTTAAGCAGGATATACACAGTTTACACAAATTTATTTTCATTTAATGGAGGTGAAGTATGCACTCAATAACAAATGTGATTACAGTTAGAGTATAATTCAGTATTACGTAATACTTCACACAATGTTAAGCAACTGCATCTTTTGTTCAATATGTGACCATGCCTTTGAAAACCCAGCTAAAGTAATTTTTGTGATTACCTGTTTTCTGCATAACACCATACTGCATGAACATTCTGTAAAAATATAACATTGATTATAAATATTGACTGAGCAAGGTCATGAAATTAAAGTGAAACCCATGAATGAAATCAAACTTTGATGCTCCCAATCTCATAATTTGATTGCGAGACTTTAGCCTGGATTTCACAGAACGGGTCACATGAAACCATCACATATAATACATTGACACTAAAACATAAGTACAGTATGTAATAAAAGCTAAAAGTATAAAAGCTAAAAGTAAAATACTTGAAATGTAGTTTACTGTCACCCCTCAAGTGAGAGTGCTGACTGTGGCCTCACACAAAAAAAAAAACTCACCAAAGCTATACACAACATGTATTTACACAGTCTTCTGACACATTCACAAAATTTCCCAAAAGGGAAACATACCTGCAGATAGAATATGAATATTTTCACAATGTCCATACTTAAAGCTCTGAAAAATGTCAAACTTGCTGCAACTTGGCAAAGTGTGTTATAATGCCCAAAAGAGTTGAGTAAAAACTGAATGCATGTGTTAGCTATACTGTTTTTATAAGTATTTGCACATCCTGAAACACGTCATTTCCTTATGGCCTTTTCCAAAAATGTTGCATGTTAATCCAATCATTTAAGGCGTAAAAGCAAATTTGGCATATCAATTAAGATACAGTAATGGTTTATATATCAATTAAGAAATGTGTTCCTCAAAATACAGTGCACTTTTTGCCCCTTTTCTTTACAGGTGGAGGGCACAAAACAGCACGGATGGCCTCATCAAACACGGTTTTTAAACCCCTCTGAGTAAGGGCGGAGCACTCCAGATATTTAACAGCACCTACAAAGTAAAAAAAAAATCTAATTAGGCAATTATGTAAAATAGTAAAAATTTACTATGACAGTAAAATCCCCAACAGTGAGATTTTAATATTAAAAAACACTAAGTCTAGATCAGATTTTCAAAAATAATTTCACCATCTTCAAAAAAGGTTCTTACCAATCTCTCTAGCCATCGCAAGACCTTGTGGATAAGTGATGGGTGCCAGTTTCTTATCTCGAAGACGTTCAATTGTATCTTTGTCATCCCTTAGATCAAGTTTGGTGCCCACAAGTATGATGGGGGTGTTGGGACAGTGATGGCGAACTTCAGGGTACCACTACAAAAAAAAGAATCTGATCAACGCTGGGAATATGGCATAACATATTGATGAAGGAACCATATAATGAATACTAACCTTTGCTCTAACATTCTCAAATGAAGCAGGGCTCACCAGTGAGAAGCAAATTAAAAATACATCCTGCAGAAATCAAAGCGAATAGGTCTTTAAAAAATTTATATGATTTAATATTCATGTAAGATCGCATTGCATCTTATTTAACGTAAAACAAAAAATATATTTAATATTCATGTAAGATCGCATTGCATCATATATAACGCAATGTAAAACAAAAAATATTTTTTTCATTTTAAATTTTTTGAAAATCCAAAGAGAGGATATACATGCATATAGAAAGGAGAGATGTAAGTACCGTTTGAGGGTAGGAGAGTGGTCTAAGGCGATCATAGTCCTCCTGTCCTGCTGTGTCCCACAGTCCCAAGTTGACAGGTTTGCCATCCACCATAACATTAGCAGAGTAGTTGTCAAATCTAAAGGGGACAGAGAACCGGTGGTAAGCTTCACAAATAAGTACAAAAACAACACAAAATGATTTATCAGACCATTAACATCACAGAAATACATTTTTATTCCCAATCATTCTCATCTCAAAGTATCAAACTGTACTCACACTGTGGGTATATACTCTCCTGGGAAGGCATTAGTGGTGTAGCTGATGAGCAGACATGTCTTACCCACGGCACTACAATACAATACAATAGGGGTAAGTGCATTTATAGTACAGTATTATTGATCATTGACTGCAAAAAAAAACAAAAAACGGAGAGAAAGACATGTAGATTGTCAACAATAGCAGTATCATTACTATTTGACTAGATGGCAAGCTGACATCTACTTCCTTCAAAATAACTCTCCCATTGGATAACTAAATACAGGGTGACAGAGACTTGATAACACACATGGTAGACAGGAAATGCAATGGTAGGGTGAAGAGTGAATAAGAAACAGTGATAAAATTAGGAAAAGAGTGAGGATGTATGATAATGTATAGGGTAGAAAAAACGTAAAGTGTAAAGAAAATAAGAGAAAGCTGAGAAAGCTGAATTTTTGCTCCTGTCATGCAGTGTCTCGCCCCTTTCTGTTTGGGCCACTGGGCTGTGAAATGTGATTGCCCATGACAAATGACAGAAAGCATGTACTATTTTTTTGATCTGCGCATCAGTGAGGTGATGTAAGACATCATATTGATAATATAAACTAATATTTTCCTTGTCCCGTATAACCGAAATAAAAATATAGTATGGTCGTAGCTATTGTAGATATTGAATATTAACAACACCATATTGACAATGAATCGTTGTGGATTACCGACAAATGCGAAAAAATATTTTTTAAAAATTCAGTATTTAAAAGGGGTAAATGATCAGTTTCATTGTAAGCTGCTAAATAGATAACCAGCACTAGCTAATGTGATCTAGGGGAATGAATCTTTTCCACCGGAGCTTCAGTGAACAGTAGCCTACTGTAGGTAGGTGTGAAACCATTACATCATTATTTAGCGATTCCGCCGGAGACTCGCATCACACTGAGGAGATTCCCTTAACATTTGCTCGCTTCATGATCAAAATAAACAAATACCACTTACTCCACAATATCGCTAAATATGCTATTTATAAATTGTAAATGGGGAACGCTGTCTATATTTAATAAATCCGCCATACCAAACAGAACCTTTAGCAATTTTATTTGCAATACAGTTTACAATGATAATAACGACAACTACGTGTAATAGAAAGGCTAAAAATATTAATATACGTTTAATTATAAGTAGCCCAATGGGCGTATTAATTCTGTCTCGTATCCGGGTGTAAATTCAACAGATCTCACTCATCCATTGAGCGAACCCACAATCATTCAGCTCATTCTCGCAACAATTGCTTTTCTCCGAAAGAAACCTTCGTAAAACGCACGCGTCGTTTTTCATATCTTACCCGTCGCCGACAACCACACACTTGATAGCTTGCATTTGCAGTCCACGGATAGTATCCGACGAGTGAAGAATCAGAGGAAATAGGATGAAATGTGGTGTCTAGGGTGCCTGTGGGATGGTACAACTGGCGTTGAGCTGCAGCAGCACCGGGCGCATTTCACCGTACTTCCGAATAAACACGAACATGATTCGTTCTTTCTCGGAGGTCTCGTGGGGTGCCGTTTCGTTCTTGTATTTAATCAAGTAGCAAGATGCACATATCTTGTGTAGTTAAATAATAGTTTTTTTTTTACTGTATTTTCAAACATTAAAACAAATGAACAAACAATAAGCCAACCATTCCTTGACAGCAGCATTTACTCCATATTATCAAATCAATAAAAAAAATTAACAGAACAATAATATTTAAAAAAAATATTGCAATAGTAATAGAATGTAAAAAATTATATATAAAAAGAAATTATAAAAAAAAGAAAAAGAAAACATATACAGCATAGTAAAAATCAATTAAACAGCAATTTAGGTAAAAATTCCTTACTGATCAAATAGTTTTTTAATGGGTTTAAATATAGATCTCTCCTTACAAAGATGTACACATGTTAGTATATAATAAGTTTTTTTAAAGACAGCATGAACTATAACATAACAGAGAAGAATTGCCTCTCCCACAAAGCTTCTTACAAATAGTTATATTATGGTTATTATTAAATTTAACTTAATTTAATATTGAATTAAAATTTAATTTAAAACGTTTTAAACAAAGACCTGGCTATATCTTAAATACAAACATGAAGTGTTCCAGTGCTGTGCCTGTCAAAGGAGCTTGCTACATCAGACAATCCCTATTACATTAATAACACATTATAGTACAAACCAATGTGTGAGAATACACAATTAATGCAAACACAGGAGACTTACATATTCAAGAATTAATCATTTTATTGCTTGACCTGCCATTGGGACAATCTATACCAAAAGGGTTACAACTTGAGCACATCCAATGAAATCAAACCGTATAGAAAAAGAATAATAGAAAAATGGTCCTCTGACATTTACAACTCTCTTTGCTGAGGGTTTCAAACTGAATAGCTGAAGAACAAGTGGACAGGAATCTACAAGCCCTGATAACAAAGCCTACAACCAAAAAGATCAATTTATTTATACATACTGTAATAACAGAACTTTACGGTAAACTCAAAAACACCATTGGCAGTCACGAGCAGGTCATGAAAAGCATTACAAAAAAGGTGGTTGGGGTAGATCAAATACATTTTCATTGTACATTTGAATGTCCTTTAAGATACAGGGCTTTACGTTGTTAAAGATAATAAAATAAGCAGAGATTTAATTTGTAGCAGTACAGAATCACTTAAACTATTCACTGAACAAGAGGAAGAACCACAAAATAGTTTAATGATGCATGTAACATAAGCTGGTGGAAAAAGATTTATGGTTCCTTTATTGTTGTGTACAACTGCAACATCAACCCTGCGCTTCAAATACCGTAATATAAAGTAAATGAACAGTGTATGAGCACCAATGAGTTCACTACTGCAATTCTATCGCCAACAAAGGTTGTCACAGTAGAAACTTAGCTCATAAACACTATAAATAATTGATATTTATTTATTTATCCATATTATAAGACATAAACAAATTATTCAAAATACAGTGGAACAGTTGTTTTGAAGGCTATAAGACGTCTGGAATATTTCAACTAAAGCACCGAGATTTTATCGATTTTGATAAACTAATAAAGTCATTTAGGGGAAGAAATCTGCAAATGAAAATTCCCATTCTGAAGAAAAACACTTAATATAGGCCAGCCCACCTATCTCTATATCCAATAGCAATTTTGGGACAGTTCTGTGCAAACTCTCATTTAATAAAGATTTTAGTTTAAAATATTTCACAAAATCTACTAAATCAATTATATGGTTAAAGGGACCATATAAAGATCAAATTAAATATTGTATTTTTTTTCAAATAATACAGATTTCAAGCTGATAAAATATGTAAAGAATATACTAGAGGGGCAACTGCCTATGAATGTACAGAAACAGGCACATTTCGATTTTACATAACCGCTTACAATAAAGTGAGTCTGGTGTAAATTACATAACTCAAAGATGTGTTGGAAAAAAACTTTAAAATAATACAGGAGTATCTCTGTGTGACAACAATTAAAATCTAATTTTAGCAATGGTTAACACTATATATTATCACTCAGTAAAATTCTGCAACACATCTGAAAGAACCCTACATAAATAACAATATCTGATGAAAGATTTGGGTGGTGGCAATACTGTATCAAAAATCTTTTTTCATAACATTGTATGGATTCCAACTCTAACAGCATAAAGACAGCATCAAATAAAGCTGTAAATACTGTCCCAGTTTTAAAACTTCTTTTAACCACGGGTAGACTCAATAATGTAAATCTGCAAACAAAAAAGGACACAGATCATCTGAAAAAAAACTGCACTGCACTGTTTTTCACATCCTTGAATGTGGTTATGTTAATTTTGGTTTAAAAAGTGTATGAGAAAGAGAGATGCCCTTTTGGGATTTCGTTGTAGTTCACATACACTCCCACAGACAGAGAAAAGCTAATAGTAAATGATTAAAAATAAAATCTTGGCCACCAAGCAGGTCATGAAGTAGTAACTTTCTGTTGTGTTCACATAGTCAGTGTATCACAAAGCTTCACCCGCTCAGATTTAACAGCGGAGTATTAAAGATACTCCATTAACCACAGCTATCACACTTCTGTAACTCTCCCGATCTTAAAACTAAATTGCAACCTTAACCTCAACATTTCTGTGCCAACATCCATCTTCCTTTTGATATAATACAATAATGAATAATTGAAAATAATATTTCTGTGTGGTGGAAAAAAAACGACGAAGAAAGCAACCGAAATGCAGGAAACGTGAAAAGTTTAACTTCAAAATGAGATTTGACTAATCCTGGTGTGCTCTACGTAAGTTCAGTACAAGCCTGTGTATGTAGCATGAAGAACGATGGAAGAACAGAATTTCCAAGAGTATGAAAAAAGCCTTTGTTTCCCTAATGCAATGTGATAAAATGCCACAATGAAAAACAGCAGGCGCATATAAAGTGTTCTTATATATATAGAGAGAGAGATAGATATCAAACTGTGCAAAAAAATATGGTTATGGTCATTTACTTCTAATATATAATCATTTACATACACTATATATGTGCAGCTATAACAATAAGAGCAAAGCTGATCACCATAATAAACACGGTGACATTTAACTTCAGTACCCTTTTAAGAAAACAACGTAACACATGGATTTGCCTTTGGCTTCCCTATATTCAAACGCTTGAATGAAAGAGGGAAAACTGAATCTGAAACTCTTCAATGGCTCAATAAAGATACACCATTATATACTGTGTAGAAACACTACGCGACTGTCATTCTTCTTGCCACTGTTACCCTTCCAATCTAAACACTGTTACAGAGAAACTAAGCAATTAGGAGACCAGAAAAAATCATGATGGACTTGTTATTTCAACAACTGTTCACGTCACAGGCAACTGTGGCACATTGATTGGCTCGTTTCTCAGGCAAATCTAACAATCAGCCTCTACGATGGATACAAACGCGACAGGGTACAGGACGAATCAGAAAACAGACAAGGAGGGAACACTGAAGTGAATGGGCACCTGGGTGTTGAAAAATGCATAAAGAAAAAGTAAGAAAATAAAGCGGATTTGCATCGGTGGACCCTGCAATAGAAGAGGAAAGAGCCTGGAGCGTCTCAGACCGACAGAGACACGAAGCTGTTGTACTGCTGTATGTTTCTCTTCAGGATATCTGAACAGGGACCGAGCACGCGTTCGAACCGGGGGCGGTCGAGTTTTACACACTTCAGTGGACCACGGGCGACCACGGTGGCGGCACGAGGCCGGTTCATGAGCAGGGCAATCTCACCTGTTGAAATATGCAGGTAAATTAGAACCTAACAGAACATTAAGGTGCAACTTTGTAACGGATGGTCAATCTGTTACTACATTATTGTGATATTGATCAATGAGAACTTTGTGGCGAGTTCATTTACATGTAAGCAACTTCCAAGCAAGTAAGCAGAAACACATTTACCAAAGTAGTCAGACGGTGCGAGTCTTCCGACTTCCACAAATTCTTCATTCTCTGACCGTCGCTGCAAGACTGCAGCAGAACCCTGAAGACACAAATCTAAATCACTAAATCTGTTTTTCACAACACCGTCAACATTTATTTGCAATAATAACATAAATTGAAAGATCAAACAACATGTGAATATATAAATCAGCGTTGTATACCTCTAGGATAATGAAGAACTCATCCCCTGGTTGACCCTGCACAACAATCTTCTGACCATCTTCAAACTGGACCGTCTCAAGGGCGTCAGCGACAGTCAACCGTTCCCATTTATCCAGAGACTCTGTTGACAGCATGTTATCAGGATATCATAAGGTAACTTCATTATTAGATAACAGTTCAGTTTATTAACCTGCATTGCATTCCATTTGTTTCTTTACAATGTTAACAGTGTGTATGGATTAGTTATACATAAACATACTAAACTTACCCAAAATAGAGACCTTGCTAAGGAATTCCTCATACATTTTTCTCTTTCTCAGAGTACTTCCCTAAACAAAAACAACAGAATAATAATAAAATTTTAAAACTATTGTATAATAATGCTATTGGCAGGCCATGTGCAATTCAGATTACCAACCATGAGTATTCTCCTGTAGCTGTCTCTGTCAATTCCCCAAAGCTTGACATTGGTCTTTGCTCTGACACTGGCTGCCCTGGGAGTGCCGTAGATTAATGCCAGCTCACCAAAACTGCCACCCTCTCCAATACTGGTTACCCACTCATTGTTAACATAAACCTAACAAAACACAGATGATTGTTAATATTCCGATCATCCTCATTTTGCCCCAATTAATATACAAGTATACAAAAGGCCTGAACTTTGCGTTAATTATAGTTATCATAATAATAAACACGAGGATTGCACTTACATCCATTTCACCTTGGTCAATAACGTAAAAGTTGTCACCCTCATCCCCTAAAATCAGAAATAAAATACTTATACATATTTTTTCCCCCCTGTACAACTTTACTAAAAAATTCAGTAAGTAAACCTTACCTTGTTGAATGACAGTCTCTCCTGCAATGTAGGTGACTGAGAACATGGCGTCAAATATGTCACTGTACAAAGTAAGATATGCTTTATTAAATATAATACATTTAAACAAAAAAACAATAATGGTGTGCATCTTGAGACAAAACAATGACACTAATATATGTTAAAATATGTTGGTGCAAGATCTTTTAAATTAGGCAGCTCAAACATGCATTTTAGCCTGTGACTAGGATAAGGCCTGTCTGGGAAACCACCCTTATATGTTAAATACTAATAAAAACCACATCATACATTACCTTCTTTCATTGTCATCAAGATGGGCAAAAAGCACATTCTTCTCAATTGCTTTAGCAAGGGCAGCCATAGTTTTATAGTCTTTAGGAATGACCTATAAATTAACATGAAAAGCACTTTTAGTAAGTAAACAATGCCAAATATTCAATGATTATATGTAAAGCAGAAGTAAGCATGACAAATACTTTTCCTATAAAATTACCTTTCTAACATAGGAAGCTGCATCTTCTTCAGTGTAGACCTCGGCACTGATGGCACCACGGCGTCGTCGACCCTTAACCACGGGGTTCATGGGAGGAGAGACCTCATCTTCACGGGAATCCGAACGAGAGCTTGACTTCTGCTGGTTAACCATCTGTTTAGCTTCCTCCTGGTGACACATAAAGACAGTTTATTACACTGAAACTTTAAAACAAAGATTGATAAACATACCACCAGTCTAACCTTCTCAAGCCTCTCAAAGTAGTCTCTGAGGAAAGCCATGGGCCTGTCGGGCCTGGAGGTGCACAGCTGCACAATGCAGTCCTTCAACAGCTGCTGGATGTTGTGCTTCTGCACATAGCGCTCACACTCTCGCAAGCTCCTCTCTTCTTCACTGCTCGTACTGCTGGACGCCATGGTGACCTGCTGACCTGACACAAGCACTGGACCTTAGTAGCTCATGAGATGCAAAGGAATTTGGGAGGAGCAGATCAAGGCAACCTTTACAAAACTAAACATCTATCTTTGGGGCAAGGAAATGCTGTAAATGCCTGATAAACTAGCACCACACCAATTTTAAGGACATAATACTATGCAATTTACCATCTTGACCACAATGTAAAATAAGGCAGGAGGATTTTTTTTATTCTAGATATGCTCAGACTGTATGGGCTTGATATGGATAAGGAACTCAGGATTTTTAAATGCTCCCACACTTTTAGCAATTAGCAACTTTAGCACTTAAAATAAATTATTTTTCAACTATCATTTTCCACACAGTGTTACGTTTTGACAGCTGTAATGTTGCGTAAAACGCAACGCAGTTTGCGCCTCCTTCAAACGCATCGCCCAATATTGTAATACTATTCGGTGGTGTGAAAATAAGAACATTTCAGTTTGCCGTAAACACACCCACAGCAAATAACCGCTAAATAAAGCATGTTTCAACGATAAAAAGCATAATACGGTAGCTTTTTCAGTGGCATCTGTGGGTTTTGTACCGTCTAGCCCAGCAGTAACATACGCCATCTTGCAAGCTACATTACCACAACAACGGAAGCCGACGGCATTACACTAGCCCGCTCTACCAATCTCTGACAACCAACTCATCCATATCACTAACAGTAAAAGCGAAAAGTTATGCCGTTATATATTCATACCCGAGTCGTTTCGATGAGTTAGTCGACGCTGTTTAAATCTGTTACACTGGCTTTCTCACAGTCCTTGGATGGATGGATGCCTCACCGGAAAAGGTTATGACCAATCACAAACAGCGATTGACGTCAATCGGCCTCGATCTGGGCAGCGCGTTACTCCTGACAACCTTAAAGGACAAGGACTTGTTTTTGTATCTTGAGTAGAGGTTATTAACCGGCTGATACATACCTTCTGCTGAACACGATATGCTACATCCGATTAAAATAAAAAATTTATTTTACATCCAGCAATGACATTCAAATACAAAAGGACCGTAAATCAGCCATCTGTTTAACACGTGAGACCCTGTGTGGTTTGCCATGTATATTGATGACAGCCAAGAGCATAGATTCGGTTTGAACATTAAGGGGATTTAAGTGTTAACTGTACTTATGTTTTCATTAATCGTTGTTGAAATATTGGTGGAGTTGTAACTGCTAGTTTTGATATCATTTTTTGGGGGGGGACCTCCACCCCTGATCACAGCTAAAATGTTTAATACATCAAAGCAGTGCTGTTCTTGTCATCAGGCATATAAACCAATACATCTCTTGTAATACAGGATCTGCAATGAAAATGCTAAATATAAAAGTTACAAAAAGTCCTGCTTTGGAAATAAGGCTTGACTTTTAAAAGTCTTTAAACCCTGATGGATATAAAAAATCCCATTAGCTGGATTTTGTTATAGTTTAACTTTTGAATTTAACACAGCACAGGCCAGGTAATTGCCTATATGCGAAGATGAAGACACACCCTCACTGTCTCCTTACTGCCTCTGCACCCTTTCTCGCCACTGCTCAATCACATTCGTGTCGACTGCCCAGAGTCCACGAACATAACCTACCCATAGCTCTACAGCACAAGGATAAAGGATATACCAATATCAAGAATAAGAGAAAAAGGTGAGAGCATTGTCAATTCTCAAGAGTCAAGTGTTATGTAGTTTCCTCTGCAAATTTGCTGAGATGTAACAATGCACTTTAATTTAATTGCCAGTGTTTATGGATATTGGACAAAAAAGTTTGAATAGTGTGTTAAATGATTTCCAAACACTTGTACCTGTGGACATGTTTTATTTTGTTAATATATCTGGGTATATTGCATATGTGCATAAAAGTAATAATATATGACCTAAAGTGAAGAAATAGATTTAGGTGAAGTTAACTAGACACACTTGTGATAAATATCTTAATATGAAAGTATAATCAAATTAGAGTATTTCAAGCTAGAAGCACTTTTTCCTTTTTTAGTCATTGTACATTTCCACGATTGCATACTATTCCTAACATCTGTGGTGCATTCCAGGGTCTCCTTGTTGAAACATGTCCCTCTATAGTTTTGGATTGGAGCCTCTGTCCTGTCATGCATGGAACAAAGACCGGACACGTAAGAGCAAATCAGACATTTCAACATAAATTACATCCCTTCAAGCTCTTAATGTTGCTGCATGCCATTCCATTTTCTTCTGGTAATTGTCATCCATTAAATCTACTCAGAGAAATACTGTATCAGATTGTACTTGGGAGAAAAGCTGCACTTCCCCGTGCATATGAGGAATAAACCATATCAGTTTTCTATACTAATGTACTTTATTTTCACTACTACTTTCTCCCACCACAATTCCTGTGTAATCACTAAACCAGTTAGGTTTTTTGTGTGTAGCAACTGTCAAAATCCTACTAATGTCATTTTCTTTTTAGAAATTGCTGTTAGCCCCAACAACAATGTTGTGCATATCTACCAAAGCAAAGAAAAAGAATGGATTAAGATTCATGAACTGACCGAACATAGTGGGCGAATTACAGGTAAGGCCATATTAGTCATTAACCCACCCATATTGATCTTAGCATTCCAATGAAAAGAAGGAACTAAACTATTTACAGAAGCACAAATATGCATATATGTGATACTGTTTCTTAAGTACTACCATAAACTATAACTGGCATTACTTCATAACTTTTTCATGAGATTTCAGATTTCACAATGTTCGGCCCCTTTGATATACATAATATGTCATCAACTAATTGTTTATTGTATTTATAGGCATTGATTGGGCCCCAGAGTCCAACCGTATTGTGACATGTGCCTCAGATAGAAATGCCTATGTGTGGACGCTTAAGGATGGGGTTTGGAAGCCAACCTTGGTGCTGGTTCGTATCAACAGAGCTGCCACATGTGTCAAGTGGTCACCTCTTGAGAATAAGTTTGCTCTTGGAAGTGGGGCTAAACTTATTTCGGTGTGCTACTTTGAAAAAGAAAATGACTGGTGAGATAAATTTCGCACATTTTCTGATTTTGGATGCAATACATTGTCTATTCTGTGTCAGAGATTACCAAACAATGTTTCTATCCACGGGCTGCATTTACATTACATTACATTTATGCATTTGGCAGACGCTTTTATCCAAAGTGACTTACAAAGAACCCATGACCTTTTGCGCTGCTAATGCAATGCAATCTAAGCTATAGAGGAGCACAAAATAAAAAAAATTAGATTAAGTGAAAGAACTTTGCACAATAAAATCATGCCAGCGACAATTCTGTTGATTTTTCACTTTTATCCATGCATATTTAACTTAAACTTTAACTCTGTCCTTTTGTGTGTTAGCTTTTCTACATCTCTCTTGTGCAAACTCTGTTCATCAACTCTTTACATTGTTAATCATTGAATCTATAGGTGGCTGAGTAAGCATATCAAAAAGCCAATTAACTCAACAGTCCTGTGTCTAGACTGGCATCCCAACAACATGCTGCTGGCAGCCGGCTCTGCTGATCTCCATTGCAGGTTTAAATATACAGACTACATTCATAACTTTTGGATGATGTGCCTATTCATCATGTTTGTAACAGAGGCCTTGCTTTTGTTATAGAATATTTTCTGCATATATTAAGGACATTGAGGACAGACCTGGACCGACACCCTGGGGAGCCAAAATGCCCTTTGGAGAGGTGCTGCTGGAGAATAAAGAGTGCGGTGGCTGGGTGCACAGTGTCTGTTTCTCTCCATCTGGTGACACTCTAGCCTGGGTTAGCCACAACAGCGCCATCAGTGTAGCGGATGCCACTCAGGGAAAAGAGTAATGCATTTATAACACACAATAAACTTGTAAATCTCAACTTTCACATGTTGAATGTAAAATGCAAATATGACAGCATAAAAATATTAATAAATGCCTTGGGTGTCTGATGTCTAAAAATGAAATGTATATAATTCACCCCATGACCTTTACTGGTCACGTTTAGATTGCCTACAAATTATATTTCTCCATTGCAGGGTTACCCAGCTGACAACAGTACATCTTCCTTTGCTGAGTGTGCTGTATGTAAATGAGACTACGATTGTCGCTGCGGTAAGGAGGTTTGGATATCCTTAAGCGCCATTTCATTCATAATTTTTATTAGTGCTATATCAAGTCTGAGGCCACCATTGTTTATCAGCTCATTTACACAAACACATAGCACCACACCCTGCAAAAATCTGCATTATGTTACGAAATGACCAGTATTGGTTATAAGATATGCTTGTAAATATTTCCAGTATGTTCAAATACTGCTAATAAACGAGTGATGATTAAAGATTTCAATGCAGTTTTGCTAATCATTATATTTTGTGTACTGATCTTAGGGCCACGACTGTTGCCCTTATCAGTTTTCATACAAGGGTCCTGGATGCTTGGAGTTTGTCAAGAAAGTAGACATTCCCAAGCAGACTTCCAAAGGTAACATGTCTGCTATGCAACACTTCCGTAATCTGGACAAAAAAGCTACTACTGAGGACGAAGAGACTGGGTTGGGTCTACACCAGAACAGCATCACGTAAGGCTCGATCGCCTGCAAAAGTATTGGTGTTTTATATTCTACAGCAGCCTACTTATATGATATTGGAATATTTTTTACTTATAGCCAGCTATGCATTCTGGAAGGACGTAAGGACAAAGTGGAAAAATTCAGCAGCGTAGGCTTAGACGGTGCCATGGTTGTCTGGGATTTCAAGGTATTGTATTGTGTTGTAATAAAACAATTGAAACTTTTGCGATCCATTTCTAGGTTATTGTTTACTTAACTCTCCAGATGCTTAAATAAGTTACTTCCATTCCTTGATGATAATGTATCACTGATAATGCTAATGTATCTTTTTTTTTCTTTAGCACTGAAACATCACAGGATCTGAGAGGAAGAGCTGGAAACAACTCCAAAGTCTTTTTTGCTTTCTTATTGATAATCCGTGATCATGTTTTTTGTTTACTCAGACACTTTTTATATTTTACCACAGTATAGTTGCAGTATGCTGATGTGAATATGGCTGATGTTGGGATGGATGATTTTAAGTTTGTCATATGCAATAATTGTTATGCAGTATTATCCATGGGGTATTTAAAAAAAAAAAAATTTTCAAACAAAAATAAATGATTATATGGCATCATAAAATGCATTGTGTTATTAATTGATCACCTGCAACGTGCACCTGTATTCTACAACTATTAAAATAGATATTTCAATTAATTAATTTCAATTAATTTACACTTAATGATAATAAACAATAAAGAGCAGTTCATGTTTTCGTCTTTTCTCTGTTTGTACAAATCAAGCATTTGACAGAAGCATGCAAATAACTGATAAATATTGTAGTCAAGAAATACAAGCTGTCAGTACGTTATGTTGCAACATATTCATGCAGCTATTGATAAGTAAATTCCTTTAGATAACGTAAAATTGCACAGCCAAGCCACACCCCTTTCTGCTGACTACCGCAATGAGAGCCAATCAGCGTCTATCTTCGTTCTCTCGACCAATCAGCGCTTTGCCGGACGACAACACGGCACTTTCTTCTCGACCACTAGTGTGTAGTGTTGATGTGACGCAAGAGCTATCAGCTGGTTTTGTTTTGCTTCATTTCTCTATGCTCCGCTTGAATTCAGAAACGTACAAAAACCTTGCGTTTTAATTCATTAATGCGAGACAAAAGGATAACTAAAGTGCCGGAGTATATTTGTCCTCCACGATACAAATTTTCTCCAGTAGGTATTCGGTTTGCCACCATCTTTCCGAGAGGTCCAACCGATCCCAGGCCTCCGATCCAGGGCGGAGGGAGGGAAGGAGGTCGTTGGGAATCGGGATGGAGACCGGAGAGGGAGCCGACGGTCCTGGCGGCCCGGGGCTGTGCTGCGCCTCCTTCAACCAGGACTCCACGTAAGCGCTGCACATCTGCAGTCTTGCATCATCTTCTGAATCGGATTTTATTAAGATGCTGTTGAACGCGTTAAAAATTTACACGAAGGAATGTCTCCTCTTCTTAAAGATTCTTTACTCTTTTTTTCGTCTATAAAAATGCCCTAAATGTGTCTTATACAACATCCAGTACTGTGTTATAACAGTATTTGATACAGGGGATAAGACAGATGAAAGAAGAGCTCAGGTTAAGTACGTTATGTTGTGTCAGTGGTACTGTTTTACGACGATTTATAAATTTTATATAATAGAAACAAATTAACACCAAAAGAGCACAACAAACTATAATTTTTTATGGCTTTGTTATATATTTTAAACTTGACCAAAGGAATGTGTGCTTTGGCTTTTACCAGGTAGACCAGAATTGCAGAACTATGTGAACTCATTGCTCAGTCCACAGTCATTTGACAGGATGACCCATTTCTGTGCACTTACCTGTAGTTGATCCCACTGCTTTTTATCATGTCTGATAGTCAAGTAGTGCAAATCAAGCACAAAACATGGTATTGATAGTCAGGTGACTTGATATATAGAAGTCAGCTGTTTCTTGGACAACAACACACATTAGGACTCTAAATCACAATTTTGTTATTTTGTGATCTTTGCAGAATAAATGTTCCTGCTAGCTAACCCTTAAAATAATTAACAACATATGTTACAAAGTTGATTTGAGATTCGGTGATGGTGTAGCCAGTAATGGGGTGGGGATATGCGTATGACCTTGAATATAAGTAGGAAGGAACATGCTAACTACATGACCTGACATGAAGAGTTGTGTTGAAGAATGAGGACTGCGCAAAGCAGATGTGGGCATTCCAAAAACTAACTTGGCTTGTATATACAGTTAAATGAATGCTTTTAGTTTGTTTACATTTTTGACTAAACTTTATTATTGCCTTTTAAGGGATGAAAATATATCCTGTGTTTCTCCAGGTCATTGGCTGTGGGCACCAAAACTGGATACAGACTCTTCTCCGTGACCTTGGTGGATAAACTGGACTGCATTCATGAAAGCAGTGAGACCTAATCCCATTCTATCAATCTAAACTATAAATAGCTGCATATACTGTACATGTGTGTGATGTGTAATATCAATGGCAAATACAGTTATCTGTCACACTACTGTGCAATTGGAGGAAGCATCTGGTGCTGTAGTCATTGTAGGGTGTAGCACTCAATTTTGTAATGAGTCACACAAGAAGTAAATAAAAATGTCATCTCATTTCCTTGGTATTCTCTGTCTTTTGCTCTCTTAGAACAAGTTTATGGCCTATAGGTTGTAAGGTCAGAAAGTATAGTGTAAATGATGTGGCCCTAAAGTTGTCCTGACTATATTGGACAGGTCAAAGAGCTCACTGATTAATTTACACTTAAAGTGATTAAGGAACCTCTGTCAAGTAAAACACAAAGTGATTCAAAAACCTCTGACAGTTGAACCATCTACAGACTTATGTAGATAAATGGCTATGAATCCAATGAGGGACGTCCGCTATGAAGATCTTTTAAGGTCAGAATATGTTGTACTATATGGTATAATGCCCCCCTATTGTCCGCAACAATATTTGAAGGCCCCCCACTCACAGCTTCCACCAAATAAAATAGACTAGACTAGACAGATAGATTTTTTGTTGTTGTTTTTGCTAAATTTAATGCTTGTTTTGTTATATTTAAGTCATCTTGAGGCCCTCTTGGAAGTTTGTTGACCCCCTGGTTGAGAAACACTGTATAATGTTGTGCTTAAAGTGGTAGTTTACCCAAAAATGAGAATTCATTTTCTCACCCTCATGTGGTTCTAAACTTCTGTGAGTTTCTTTATTCTGTTGAACACAAAAAGAAGAAATTTTGATAAATGATGGTAAGCACAAAGCTAAGTCAATAGGTACCATCGGGCTTAGAACAACATGAGGGCCAGTAAATGATGACAGATTTAAATTTTTCAAGTGTTAAAAATGGTCTGTTTACCCAGTGATGAAGTAAAATAAAATAATAATCATTGACTCAACCTCATGCTGCTTAAAAACCTTATGTTTTTTTCTTCCATGGCACATTATTTCCATGTTGCCTACTTTTCCATTCAACAAAAGTGGCAGTAATTTGAATTGTCAAGATTTAAGACATTTACATTTATGGATTTGTCTGAGACGAGAGTCGTTTTATCCAAAACGACTTAAAGGGCACCTATCATGCAAAATCCGCTTTTACAAGGTGTTTGGAAAAATGTGGCAGGGTGTGAACACAACCACCTACGATAAAAAAAAATCCAGCCGCTCCTTGTTTTTTAATCCCCTTTAAACCAAAGCAGTCTCATCAGACATGCCGTTTTGATTCTCTTATCAATGTGAGGTCACATTGATAAAGCCCCGCCCACTGAAAGTCCTGCATTAGCATAGTTTCCACCCTCCGCGAGTTGTACTCTGTCTTTTACATACTATTGCCTCAGGGGCCAATCACACCAAACGCGTTTATGGCAGTTGCAGATGCCTTTTTTGATTAATATTCTATGAGCAGTGAGGGGGGGGCATTTTTTACTTTTATTGGATAGACAGTAATTAAGTAGATGACAGGAATAGGAAAGTATAGGGTGAAGAAAGGGGTATGGGATTGGCAAAGGACCTCTAGCCAGGATTCGAACTCGGGTAGCCAGAAGTGCGTCTGCACCATGTGTCGGAGCACCGTCCACTACACCATTGGCTCTGACACAGCACGCATTTTTGAAGGAGCGCTGAGAGCGGAAAAGCAGCCAACGTTATTCGCGTCCTTCCATTGTCCAATCGAATGAGGGGAGAGGCGGGCCATACGTTGTGGTGAGGGAAGTGTACAGTTGCTTTGAAGAACCGGACTCCACTCGCTCACTCTCTCCTGCGTGTTTGTGCACCTCTCACCCTCAAACAAGGTCATAGCAAGCATCCTCTTTTTAAAGTTTCTGTTAATATGACAGTTAACAGCAAAAGAGCGCTCACGCTTCAATATTTGATTGACAAGACAGCTGACTCGGTGGTTGCCTACCAATATAAAAAGCCGCTTTGCACTGCTCTTTTTTTAAAAAGGCAGTGTGTCGCACCTTGCGTTTCCAAGCGTTTAAAGCGCGTTTGGTGTGATTAGCCCCTTAGACTGTATTTATCAGATCTATTTTAACTGAAAGCGCTCACTATCTGTTTGTAACGAAGTGAGGAGCTGTAGCTCATTTGCATTTAAAGGTACAGACATTAAAGCAGCGCCTTTTTGCTCCCACCCATGGGGGCATTTTGGACATGCTATAATAAATGATCTGCGGGGTATTTTGAGCTGAAACTCAAGCACATTCTGGGCACACCTCAGACTTATATTACATCTTGTGCATTCATCTTGCACTGCTAACGAAATGCTCTGCCAGTTGAGCTACAGGACAAAGAGACCATAAAGATAGTTTTAAGCTGTTTGGTAATTAAACAACATAATAATTGACCTATTTAAATATCGAGTTACTGACAAAATTGTTATTTTGAGTGAACTATTATTTCAAATGTTGCTCACCCCTATGACTGCAATGCCCTTGTGCAGCTACTGCATGCGTACGCATGTGTCTTGTGTATTGTTGCTGCTAACTTATGTCTGTTTTGCTGCCCTTCAGCAGAAACTCCTGACGTGTATATCGTGGAAAGGCTTTTCTCCAGCAGCCTGGTGGTGGTGGTGAGTCAGTCAATGCCACGTCGCATGAATGTCTACCACTTCAAAAAGGGCACAGAGATTTGCAACTACAGCTATTCGAACAACATCCTTGCAGTGCGCTTGAACAGACAGGTAAATACAGAGCAGATGTGTTGCCGCCAAACACATGGAAATGATCAGTAATAAAGCTTTTAGTTTATGTTTGCTATTTAATTATTTCACTCTGTGATGTGTTTGCAGTAAGATATGTTTATTCCTCCAGAGACTGGTTGTTTGTCTGGAGGAATCCATCTATATCCACAACATAAAGGACATGAAACTTCTTAAGACCCTTCTCAACACACCATCCAACCCATCAGGTCAGAGAATAATTCGATTTGTGTTGATATTAAATCTCTTTTATGCTTATGTGTAACCCACTGATGTGTTTTACTAGGTCTGTGTGCTCTCTCCATCAACCATTCCAACTCTTTCCTGGCATACCCAGGCAGTGACACCATCGGCGAAATTATTGTCTACGACGCCAACAATCTGGTAAAAAATACAAGCAAAGCAATATTTTAGCAGCTGTTTTTGTCTTCAGTTGCTGGACATGCAGTCTCTTAGCCGTGATCAAACTTATGAACTTCTGCCCTGCCCTAAACCTTTTTATTGGTTGTCTGTCTCTTTGTTCGTTGACTCAGAGCACTGTGACGATGATCCCAGCCCATGATAGTCCCCTGGCTGCCATTACCTTTAACGCCTCCGGCACTAAACTGGCCAGTGCCTCTGAAAGGGTAAATGTCTCATGTGTATACAGAAACATAGATGCATAGACAGACTAATAGGACAGGTGACATAAAAACCTGACAAGATCTAGGTCATATTTTTCTAAAATAAAATAAAAAAATTATATATATTTTTTCGTAAATTTTATATTTTCAGATTTTTTTATACATATAATTATTTTAATAATAAAAAATGTATATGATCATTTTCCATTTTACACTCCTAAAAATGTTCCTGTGTAGCTCAGTGGTAAAGCATTGCGTTTGCAATGCAAAAGGTCATGGGTTTGAACCTAGGGAACACACATACTGTTAAAACCTATACTGTATACAGTACTTTGTAATGCACTGTAAGTGGCTTTGGATAAAAGCGTCTGCCAAATAAATAAATAAAATAAATTAACTTTCTTGTTATGGTAATGTGAAAAAACATGACATGATCATCAATTGTAAAATGTAAATTTTTTGCACATTTTCATTGTAATTTTTACCTGTAAAATGCTTTCTGCTCTGTCAGGGCACTGTGATTCGAGTGTTCTCTATACCAGAGGGTCAGCGTTTGTTTGAGTTTCGCCGGGGAATGAAAAGGTATAAAGCAGAAGAGCGACATCATGGATTTTTCTTTGATTATACAGGAGACACAGCCAGCTGGAGACAGCTATGTAGCGTTTTGCCTGTTTTTGTTTACGGTTTTGACCTTTGTGTGTCTGTATCACCAAAGGTATGTCAACATCAGCTCCCTTTCCTTCAGCCCGGATGCTCAGTTTCTCTGTGCCTCAAGCAATACAGAGACGGTGCACATTTTCAAGCTCGAACAGCACAGCCCAAGGTAGATTGCAAGCACACACACACACACACACACACAAATACACAAAAACTGTAAAAGTCAAAAAGGGCAGTCATTACTTTAAGGAACCATTTGACCTTACCTGGATTTTAAAATTACTCATAAATCAATTAAAGGGGACATTTCACAAGACTTTTTAAAAGTAAAATAAATCTTTGGTGTCCCCAGAGTACGTTTGTGAAGTTCTAGCTCAAAATACCCCACAGATCATTTATTATAGCATGTTAAAATTGTCACTTTGTAGTGTGAGCAAAAACGTGCCATTTTTGGGTGTCTCCTTTTAAATGCAAATGAATTGATGAAATTCAAACATTGATTGCCATAATAGAGACAGAGCCCAGTTATGCTAATTTCAAAACCACGCCCACCGGGGAGAAAACAATCCAACTGTCTCCATTGACTTTGTATTGCGAGGGGCTGCCTCCTTGTCATTTCTGGCTTATAACAAAAAACAGAATAATGCCTAAAAGCTGCTGTGTGACAAGGTGCACAGCTAATAAGCCAAAAAAAACAGAAATAGTTTTTATAAGCTGTCCAGACATAAAACTCAGCCTTTAAGGAGAAAAAAGTGGATCGCCGACTACGTTTCCCTATAGTGGGCGCAGTTCTACTAATAGTAGTGCTATGAAAAGTTGTCTGTTTTGACTTTTGTCTTTAAACGCTCATTTTTTTGGGGGGTCGACAGCTTATAAAAACTTTATTTCTGGGTTTTTTGGCTTGTTAGCTGTGCATCGTGTCACAGAGCAGCTTTTAGCCTCTCGGAATACTAAGTCGATGGAGACGGAAGGATTGTTTCCCCCCCTGGTGGGCGTGGTTTTCAGGTCATGACGCGTTGCGCTCTGCCTCTATGGTGATAATGGTTTGTTGAAATTGAAACTCAATTGTGCTGTCAATTATTTTCTTTCTCTCTATCTCTGCATTAAATGGCAGTGCCGTGGTTGGATAGTTGCAAATTAAGAGGCGATATTATTATAATAACATCCCCTTCTGACATCACAAGGGGAGTCAAATTTCAAACCTATTTTTTCACGTTTCCAAAGAATGGTTTACCAAAACTAAGTTTCTGAGTTGATCTTTTTCACATTTTCTAGGTTGATACAAGCACTGGGGACCCAATTATAGCACTTAAACATGGAAATAGTCAGATTTTCATGATATGTCCCCTTTAAATGACTTTAGTAGTGATGTTGATTTAGTAATATAAAATTCAGTTTCTTGCATTATTTTACCTAACAAAACACAAGGAAGCAGTTAAACTATGAGTAAAAATATTATATTTTAAGTCTTCTTTCATTAATTTTGTATGCTTTTTTATTTATTCTGTCAGATAATTGTTAGTCATGCACCTTTCAGCAGAACATCATCACCCCTCCAAAATTCAATTTATAACGCAAATAAATAAATAACCACAAAACACTTCTAGTGGCTGTGTTACCCAATGCTAAGGGTTAGAATGTAAAATAAATGGTTTGTAAGGGCACAAATAAAATATTGACATGCCTAAACTTTGCAGTGGGTGTATTTTCATCTGTGTGTCTCTTATAGTGGGGAGGAAGACAATCCCTCTTGGTCAACATATGTAGGTAAGATGTTCACAGCAGCCAGTAGCTACCTCCCTGCACAGGTGTCAGGCATGATGAGTCAAGACCGAGCCTTTGCTACCGTCCGTTTTCAAATGGCCGGTCAGAAGAATGTCTGTGCCCTGGCAACGTGAGTGTACAGCTATCTAGTTTGATTATCATTGTAATGACTGGTAAACAACAACTCATTGAAGGGTTTGTGTACATTTTGACCAATCAGAATCCAGAAGCTTCCACGATTGCTTGTGTCCTCTTCTGATGGGCAGCTATTCATCTATAACATTGATCCTCAAGATGGTGGCGAGTGCACTTTGGTGCAGAAGCACAGGTGAGTCTTTACTCTTGAACTGATGAAATAAATCCTTTAAAATGTTTGACGGCGTGGTATGTTATTAAAGGCAGTGTGTAATTTCTGCACCACCAAATGTAATTTTCATACCTGTCAAACAGGTATCCTAAACACTCTGCTATTGGTCAGACAAAAAGTCTGTTTGTTTTAATTGAAATGAACCGCCTTGATGGGCATTGCATTGTTGCGTCCCTTTATCCCCCAGGTTGTTCGGATCAGATAATGAGCAGGACGAGACAGAAAAATCGGAACTTTCAGAACCACCACAAGCAGGCCAGTCTTATGCCGCCACTGTGGCCATTCCCACCTCTGGACCCGTCACGGCCACTCTCACAGGTATCAGACAAAACAAAAGCCCACACAGTTACGTGCGCTCAAATTCGATTTTATAACCCAGCTGTGCTCTTCACAGGGTACTCAGAGGACGGGGGAGCTAAAAAGGGTGAAGTGATTCCTGAACACGAGTTTGCTGCCGGGCCCGTGTGCCTGGATGACGAAAATGAATTTCCTCCCGTGAGCATTCGCTAACCTCCCCACGTCAGACTACACAGTGTTACATTCCAGTGTATGGGATTGTTTTGTCCCTCTGTCCACAAGAACACAACTAAGTGTGATTTACTCTTAATTAACTAACCATGTCTTATGATAGCAAATAGTTTCCTTAAAACTTTCCAAAACCAAATCTTAAATAGTTAAGACATTACTTAATAATTTAGTATATATTACAGCAGTATGTATACTGTAGTTGGACTGTTATAATACTACACTAGTAGTAAGTATTAAGGCTTAATTTGATGTTAAACATAGACACAACATATTCTTGACACTACACCCGTTTAGTCTAGGTTTTATTTCAGGTTCTTTATACATGGACTGTGACTGTAAGCACAAGGTGACTCATTAGTTTGTGTACAGAATGGACAAAAGTCATTTGTTTGTTTCAACTCAGTTCAGCTATCTGTCTGCCATTTTGACGCAGTTATGCTGAGTTCAGCGCATAAGATGTACATAAGATAACTGTGTTTGATGTCAAGCACATTTTTGTCTATGCACACATAACACAAGAAGTATTTGAACGTACAGCCGTGGCCAAAAGTTTTGAGAATGAATCAAATATTCATTTTCACAAAGTCTGCTGCTTCAGTGTTTTTATTTCAGATGTTATTATGGTATACTGAAGTGTAGTAACAAGCATTTCATAAATGTTAAAAAGGCATTCGTAAATGATTACATTAAGTTTATGCAAAAGACAATATTTGCTGTGTTAACATTTCTTTTTCAAGACCTCTGCAATTCGCCCTGGCATGCTGTGTCAGTCAACTTCTGGGCCACATCCTCATTGATGGCTGCCCATTCTTGCAAAATCAATGCTTGAAGTTTGTTTGAATTTGTGGGGTTGTGTTTGTCCTCCCATCCTTAATGGGATTACGGTCTGGGGAATTTCCTGGCCATGGACACAAAATATTTATGTTTTGTTCCCCAAGCCACTTGGTTATTACTTTTGCCTTATGGAAAGGTGCTCCATCATACAAACCAAACTGTTCTTGGATGGTTGGGAGAAGTTGCTCTTGGAAGATGTTTTTGAACCATTCTTTATTTATGGCTGTGTTCTTAGGCAAAATTGTAAAAAGAGCCCACTCCCTTGGCTGAGAAGCAACCCCACGCATGAATTTTTAGGATGTTATACTGTTGGCATGACACATCACCTTTCTTCCCCGGACAGGCTTTTTTTAGATGCCGCCACACAAAAGGGGATTCATCAGTGAAAATGACTTTACCCCCGTCGTCAGCAGTCCAATCCCTGTACCTTTTGCAAAAATTTTATCTGTCTTTGATTTTTTTCCTGGACAAAGGTGGCTTCTTTGCAGCCCTTACTGACGCCAGGCCACCCTGATGCATAT
The DNA here is from genome assembly GCF_030506205.2 of Paramisgurnus dabryanus. NCBI lineage: Eukaryota > Metazoa > Chordata > Actinopteri > Cypriniformes > Cobitidae > Paramisgurnus > Paramisgurnus dabryanus. The sequence goes on from NC_133339.1 coordinate 31,470,835, forward strand.
TAGCATCATAAAAACTAATGAAAATTAATATTTGTGTCATTCTCAAAGCTTTTGGTCATGACTGTACATTTACAATACATGCTATGAACAAAGTTTCATATTCGATAGGTTTTAATACGTGGTGCAGTTCTCACTTAGGTCCACATGGTGGTGGACTTGAGAGCATGTTGGAATTGTATGTTGGAAAATAGATTTCCTGGAATTTTGGCTTTTGGATAACCTAATAAGAGCTCAGGACTCTGATGTCAAAAGGATTATATCATTGTCATTTCTGGTATTGCTTTTGAATGTTACAATTTGCGAACATTGTGGGGTTCTGAAATTTTCATTGTCACTAACACAAATGGCATATTCCTTATTATTCTCCTGTTAGGATATGTATCTGTCTATAACACACCCATGGCTGAGGAAAAAAATAAAGTTCTGTTCTGGTTTCCGGTAGATAAATTGGTGCCGTGACGGATCTGGGAGAGGCAAAAGGAGACGACCGTGAGAGGGTAGAGATCAGGTGGAGGCCGTCGCTGTCACAGGAGGATCCTCAGTGCATGATCAAGGACAAAAAAAAAGTTTAACTTCAGGGTGCTAATTTATTAACGGAACGTTGAAATGCTAATATCTTAATTTCATTTGGTCAGGGATTTGGGTCATTGTCACTCAGACCCCTGAAGGGTGTGTTATAAATAAGGTGCATGACTGAAATATAACCATATATTGTTATAGTTGCGTAAGACATATTAATTAAGTCGTAATACTGTAGCATTTTATTACTTTAATTTTTAACACCCATCATATTAAATCTTAAGAAAAGAATTTCTTTTTTATATATTGTTTTGTTGTATTGACACTTAATATGTTTACATGTCGCCATCCTGAATACTAATACACCGGGATGTTTTGTATGTATGTGCCTATGATATTGTAAGAGTGCAAAGTTTTTTGCTGGATTGCTCAAGACCAAAAGATTAAAAAAGAGAGATGAATATGTAGGAAATATATTAGGAATGAAAATATGCAAAGCATCTCCTGTCTCCTGTGATCTTTTTTTATCATGGTATATCTTTCATGCACTGTCAGAAAAAGAATACACAAGGTGTTTCTGGAGTGGTATCCTTTCAAAAAGTATATATTTGTACATCAAAGGTATGCATTGGTACGTAATTGGTATAAACTTGTTTGCATTTTTTGTTTAATCAACTTGAAATTACAATTAGTTGCTATAAATGATAAAAAATAAAGTTGAAATAACTTAAGATAATTTTATAATTTATAACAACTTTTAACTAGTCAAAAAAGTTAAAGTTAATTGTAAATTCAAGTTGATTAAACTTAAACGTTTAGCTGCAACAAGGAATATTTTACAATATTAGGACCTGTAGTGACAGCTTTTGTATACCTTTTCTGACAGTGGAAGATGTATAACTCACTAAACAGTAAAACCAAAGTAAGCAAAATAACTACCAAGTTTGCTTTAGTAGTGTAAAAGTAGTACAGGATAAATGGTAAACTGACTGATAAACTATTAAGCAAATAAGTCTAAAGCATTAACCTTATGTTACATTCACACACAATCTGGACCTGTGATGAAGACCTAATATCTTTAGCTAAACATAGGCCTATTTAAAAGACATGTAAAAAAAAGTATAAATGCCATTGGTGGCGTTAGACTCTAAAATACTAGATTTCAATATTTTTTTTTTTACTTTTTTGTTTGAACTGAAAAGTGCCAGTAGAGCAATAACAGCCAGCCTGACTAACAAATATCTAATGATAGTGGAAAAAGAACAAGTACACAATGACCATTTCTGAGGTTAAGGTCATTTGTTTTTTTAGCTTTTATCATCAACTGTGCCTTAGTTTAGATCACTGATCTGATGATCTCAGTGTATATGAAAACAGATCAGTTGCTTGAGAGAATGAGGTTTGTAACATATAGGGGCAGTTTTCTGGACAGGGTTTAGATTAAGCCAGGACTATACCTTGTTATATTATATACAAAGAAACCTTACAAAAAACACTACTTAATTAAGACAAAACAATGGCACTGATATATGTTCAGATATGTCAGTACAATGTGTTTTTAAATTAAATTAACAAGGGCAGGTTTCCCAGACAGGGATTAAACTAGTCCTAGACTAAAATAAATGTAAGAGCTGTCCAAACTGAAAACAACTTGCAGTGACATATTTTAAAATACATCAGTGCCCTTTGTTTTGCCTCAAAATGCACACAAGTATGTTTTAGTAAGAAATGTTTGTTAAAACTAGTTATATTTCCTAATAAAACTAAGGACTAGTCCTGCAAAATAATCCCTGTTTGGGCAACCACCCCTAAATGTTTAACTGGACAAAGTTAGTAAACTTTGTTTCAACAAGTAGGACATCAACATGCTGAATCTAATTGTGGGATTAGATTTAGTGTAAGTACTGTGTTAGGGGCTTGTACACCATTCTCATCAACCTATTATTTCCCTGATTTTCATGGTCAGTTATAGGGTTTAGGTTAGGACTGTTTTCTTGAGGGATATTGACCCAGGAACATGTCTTCTTGGCAAAATCAAATAAATCATAGGTATAAAAGGAAGTGATATTTTGGTTTTAAGAAAGTGTGTCAAAATAGAGTATAGAGTGCTGCAGGGGTGATCTATTTTTGTAGGCAAAACCCGGAAACGAGTTAGCAAACACTTATGGCTCCTTCGTCCCGAAGTTAGTGTTTTTTAATGGACTTTTGGTTAAAATACATAACATCTTGAGTTAAGATATTTTCACATTTTCACAAATGTGCCTTTTTAGGTGTGGTCTTTTAAAAGCAAATGAGCTGATGAAATGCAAACACTTATCACAATATAGGTGGTTTGTTGAAATTGAAACTCAATTGTGTGGTCAATTTTTTTCTCTCTCTGCACTATGACAGTGCCATGGTTGGATAGTGCAGATTAAGGGGAGGTATTATTATAATAAGATCCTCTTATATGACATCACAAGGGGAGCCAAATTTCAATTTTTCACATGCTTGCAGAGAATGCTTTAACAAAACTAAGTTACTGGGTTGTTCTTTCTAACATTTTCTAGATTGATAGAAGCACTGGGGACCCAATTATAGCACTATTTATTATAGATTATAGCCTAGATTTTTTATTATAGATGTCCCATTTAAACATATAGTTTATTATTGCAACAATCTCAAAGTCTATATGGGAAAAATGTATGGGCTTTTCGGTGAGGAAACCATCCAACATTCAGTTTGGCCAACAAAAATACTTCATCCCTGTGACACTCTTTTAAAGCAAAGTTTTTAGGGAGTATAAACAATGTCATGAGTTATCTATAGGCTACTCTGATCAGTGCTTGTTTTGACAGTCGATGGAACATTTTGAGCTTAAATTTGGATAAAATTCAGCCATGACAACTTTGCTTATCCTACAATTTAATCTCACCTATGATGTCAATTCAAAACTTTAAAAATTCCAGTTTAGTGGTGGTTTCATATGTTGGTTGCTTTGTACTCAATTTGAATTTTTACCTTAAAAAAAAACATGACAAAACTGTGCAATAAGCTGATAGGTGTGATCAAATAACTATTTTCATCATATTTGGAAAATGTCATGCTAAGCAAAAACAAATGCAACAAATAATTGTTCAACATGACATTAAAGTGCAGAGTAAAGTTGGACGGTTACATAAACAAAAACCCTCTCAGAGCAATGTTCAGTAATTCTGCACTCAGATCAAAGTCTACACATGCCACTTTCTGCTTAGTAAGATATATGGGGATGGTTAAAGCATATCAGCAATGTGTAAAACATGCAGCTCATGGGCTAATTTGCGTCAATTAAAGAACAGCTTCAAATACAAAATTTAAAAGAAAATCACATCAAAAACAAAGTTCTTAATTATTTTACTGAAAGAGAGTCAAAAATGCCTGACCTATTGTCAAATGGGTTCACATAGGCTTGCTGCTGGTGCACGCTCAGAAGAAAGATACATGGAGGTACAAAAGTTGTCACTGGGGCAGTACTTTTTTTGGTACCTTTAAGGTACAAATCTGTACCAAAATGGTACATATTAGGACCTTTTAAAAAGGTACCGTTTCGGTGACAAATGGGTACAAATTTTTTCTGAGTGTAAGATATTTGTAGGGTAATTTGAATACAAAGGAAATATGGATCAATGTTATCAGGAAAGTACTGATTATGGTAACTAAGGACATGCCATCAGGGAAATATTCATATCTGCTGCGTGTAACTGTCTCAAAGATGGTTCATATGATCTATTTAGAAGTACTTCTTCTAAGGCTTTTGAACATTCCAGACTGCAAGTGTTTGCATAAAAAATTTGGAGTATCAAAAAATAGACCTGATGTTTCAGGGAAATGAGCTGTCCAAGGTACTGAACAATGTTCAGCTTTAAGAATTCACACTTTCACAAAAGATGTCTTGTGCTTGGAGGTGCAGGACCGTCATGGTCATTCAAATACCTGTCATACTTGAAAGTTACTAAAATGATAATCATAACACATAAACAGTCACTTACAAGTTGCTATCACTGTGCAGGTGATGAAATCTCCTAGAGGACACTGAGTAATCTATTATCAATATTACTGTAAAATCAATGTTTGGTGGTAAAGAGCATGTATTTGATGTGCTCTGTGATTTACTTTAACCCTTGCAATCACATTTCAGTAAAGTTCAAATGATCAGTAATTCATTATGCAAGACAATGTTATGACTACACAGCAATGTTGTACTGTAACCATGTTTGTTAGGGTACACGGTGGTATAATTTAACCAGACATTTGAGGTCAGCATATAATGATCATATGAAACATGTTATGTTGTTAATAATAATTAAACTTGGCTTTAGTTAAAAATCTCAGAGACAACGTTTTCACGTTTTAATAATAATAGAAACAATTTAAAATTACTAAGTTGTTTGTGATTGTGTGTGCTTGTGAGCGTGTGTATTAAGTGTATATTAAACAAATACAAAGACTTTTTGCCTACATTCTACAGTGAATATCGGATAAACTACAGTTTAAATGAAAAACGTCTATCTATCTGTCTGTATTAAAATATAAGATCTCATTTCAATTGTTTTGACTAGTTTGAGTCAAAACTCTGAGCTTCCGCTACACGTTTACAGCAGCTTTGACATGACACACACTCGCGTGGATATGCTCGTGTGACGTCAACAACCGGCAAAAAGATAAAAGATTGCTAAAACGCGTTCTGAGTATTTTTTTAAAGTGATATTTGTTTTGTATGTTCACCTATACCGTGTTTAGTTAATTTAAGCTATTTAAAAGCGTTTGTATTGAAGTAGTTATGAGCTTGTTTGTACTGCAGACAGAACTGGAATGAGCCTGTTTTACCCGGTAGGCTACCAATGCTTCACATGCACGTGCGCTGCTACTTCCGAGAGCTCTTCTCACCGGCTCGCGCGCGCACACTCGCCCTTTTCGATATGTCATCACAGACGCGCATGCCCTAACATTTTCTCAAAATGTTATTTTATATACATCATTGTTTATATATGGATAAGGATACTAATATACACAAAAAATCTGTAATATTTGTATTTTCATGGAACAGATAAGCAACTGACGTAATGGTCAGATTACAAATGATCTAATACAGTGTTGTATGATGTTAAATACTGATAACGTCCAAGTGTGCGAAAGGGATTTTTCCTGTGTAAACATTTAGGCAAGATTTGAGCGCATCCTTGAGTAAGCGCCAACTAGAAAGCCAGTGCGCACTCCCGAGACTTAGTAATACAACAGGGGCAGCTATCGCGCCCGCGCAAAAAATACCGGCTCCAGCCGGTATATAATCTACGAAGCCTCAGTGAGAAGAAACAGAGACAGAGAATTGGCCAGGAAGACAAGATATACATACATTTTCATTTTTTAAAAACATTAAGGTTATCAAACATAGACATAATTGTACACCGGGAAACAGCCGAGTTGAACAGAGCGATTTCCCCCGGTTCCGACTCTTCTGAAAGACTCATATGGGAAACTGAATAGATGCTTTCAGTGAAGATGTTTCATCATAGTTAGCACTTTAACAAAGACGCTTTGTACATTTTTCTAAGTGTCAGCTCTTCCTGTTTTGGTAAGTTAAATTCAATGTGTGTTTTTGATTTACGAATAATTTTCGGCACTCGTCCTCACTAAAGACTCTTAAATAAATGTAAGTTACGCCGGATAAGTTACTCGTTCGGTTTAATACGGAAAACATTCTCTTTTCGTATTAGTTGAATCATACCGTAGTGATAAGCGCTCTCGATTAACTCATATTCATTTCGTTACCATGTTAGTGAGGTTGAGATGTTGGACGTCATGCTATAAGGTTGACGTTGTCATTTGTATAAGAACATACAGTACAGTCCTACTGCAGTGCGGTCACTCATACACGTTACGTACTACTGCATCCATTACGTCCTCTTGAACTTTTTACCATAGTCGTCTTGATAGCTAAATCAAACACTGTTTTTCTTTTTTTCCCCAATGAAATATTTGTGTTCAAATCTAAAATTTTATTTAATTATAAATTTGAATGTGTTCTCGGAGGAGTTTTCAACATAGAAACACAAATCATGTATTGTGCAACACAGACAGAATGGTTCAATTAGGTAATATTAACTTCACTCAGTGTATGTTTAGTTTGTGTTATCTAAAACAGATTAGACATTGTACCGACTAGTGTCCTTAAAATACATTTGTCAGATTAAGAAACAAAAAGGGGTCCTACTACCAATAAGAGATGAATTCAATATCTTAAATATGTTCTCTTTATCCCTTTGTTCACATTTATAGAAACCCCAGCGTCGGCCATGACAGGATTGATGTCTGCCCTAAAGGGCTGCACAAGCCCCAATGTATATGCCGAGGTGCCAGATGGTGGATGGGGCTGGGTGGTGGCTGTCGCCTTCTTCTTCGTGGAAGTTTTTACCTATGGCATCATCAAGATTTTTGGGATCTTCCTTCAGGACCTCATGAGCTGCTTTGGTGAAACCAACAGCAGGGTGTCTTGGGTTGTTTCCATCTGTGTCTTTGTCATGGCCTTTACAGGTAACTCATTCGTGAAACATTTAGGGGCCGGTTTCCCAGTCAGGGTTAAGATTAAGCCAGGACTAGGCTTTGGTTATATTAGGACATTTAAATAGTTTTTACAAAAATACCTAACAATAAACATTACTGTTGTGCATTTAGAGAAAAACCAATGGCACTGATATATTTTAAGATATGTCAGTGCCAGCTGTTTTCAGTTAAAACGACTAAACTAGCATTTTAGTCTTGAACTAGACTTACCCTGTCAGGAAAACCACCCCTTAAAATTACTGTATCAAAGAATGTTTACACAAATCAGCGATTTAAGGTACAAGAAATAAAATGCCATGTGGCTAGATTTTTTTGTCCGTCAAAGATGAACGTCTAAGCAGGATATTCCAGTTTTCAAATCCCTTTGATGCCATTTTTTACCACCCATCCTATCCTGTTGGGTTTGTTCCAAGATGATCAATGAGGGTTTTAATAACTTCAAAGCTACATCACACACTACTCCATTTTTAGATCAGGAAGTTGAGAAAAATAGGTCATAAAAGTCCAGACCCATCCTAATGAATGGGAGCAGCCACAAACTGTCTAATGAAGAAACAAGCTGTGCTGCTCAGATATCACATTAAATAGTCACGCAAACATATCTGAAATGATAAACAACGGAGAGGCATTCAGCAGTTTTATTTGCTTGTAGTTAAAACCTCTAAAACTGATCCAGCCTGCAAATCAAAAGCCCCATTTTGTGGATGTGCTGACTTGAACTGTTGGCTGTTATGAGAGATGTCTGGGGATTCACTCATTTTACCCAGTAGTGAAGCAGGCTCACCATATGGATGAAATTACCTTTTTAACCACAAGGACGGCACTAAAAATAGCTTTAAAATAAAGTGATCACATTTATGCATTTGGCAGATATTTATTCATAACATGTTTTCAAAATAAAAACACATCATCTTGTCAATGCTTATAGCAATTGCTTATAGCATCATCCCTAAAGGTTTTAATTAAATTTGAGCTGTAACTGTGCAAATCTTTCACACTGTATGGATAAGGAATTGTTATAATAAACATACTGTGTTCATGATTATGATCAAAGCCATCTTTCCTACAGCTCCCCTTTCTACAGTCATGAGTAACCGCTTTGGTTATCGCCCAGTCGTCATGCTCGGTGGATTCCTGATCAGCCTGGGTACCATCACAACAGCACTGACCCAATCTATCACTGAGATGTACATCACCATGGGAATTGTTGCAGGTACATGAGTTTACATTTTACATGACATTTCTGGAAACCTTACTTTCAACTTTCAATGACGTACAGTATTGTGCAAAAGTCTTAGACCACAACCAGCTTTGTTGTTATAGCAAAGTTTTAATGATCATATACATTTTCTTTACATTAAGAATAATAGCTTTTTCTGGCAAAAATCAGTATTTAGTGCTTGATTCTAATTGGCCAGTCGCGATTTGCAGGTTTGTTATTCCCAGATAACAACCTCTCAAAACTAATAACACAAGGTAACCTGAATTCTGCAAATCAGTTTAATATTAAACAAAATTAAATATAAATATGTATTTTAAAAACATATATGACATTATATTTAAAAGTAATTAAACCAAATACCGTGTTCGTGACATTTGTCTTGTCTTATAAAATTTTCAGATTTGTCTGGTTGTTTTACTAACAAAGAGACTGAGAAATAATTATTTATGGTCACTCTATTATTGCAAAAACAACAAATTTAATAGTGGCATGTCATGACATTGTAAAAAACAAAAGGTTTATATTACATATAAAAAATATTAAAATTTTGCATCAATTTCCTGTTAGTGTAAAGTTTGTGTAGAATGGCTAAGCCCATTGCTGTTTTATCAATGTGTGAATATTTATCATGGTTTCCATTATTTGTTTTCCATTGATTTTCTCTTTTTTACTGTATGAATAATTGATTTATTATTATTTTCTGTACACAACATTGTTTTCTTTTCACTTCTCAAGTAAACAGAAAGGGAATTCAAGCAGTGCTGTGAGCAGGGCCATAACCCCACCTAAATATTTAGTTACATACTTTATAGTGACTATTTGTTTTGTTTTTTTATTGGGCCAGTCCTTACATTTATGTTAATTCAAACCATTTTCTTCATATTTTACTGTTTGAAACAATGGCCACATATTCATCCAGGAACATGACATTGCCATAAATCTATTAAATAATCCATTCTTACACCCATAATAATGTAGGTTATACAGCTTTATAATGGGTTTATCATAGTTCTCAATGGGTGGAGTATTTTCATTTTTAATTGCAGACACTGTGCTGTTTGATTACATCTTTTCAGATCTCTGTAAACAACCACATAACCTGACAGCGTGAATGTTTTTCACAGACGACGCACTGCTAGCTTTCCCAATGATCATATCCCTCCTTCCTCCCCACTGTTAGCTGACACATCCTAACCTCGCCGATCTTTCTTTCTCCTTGTCTTTTCTTTTGTCTCTTTTAAATACAGTTTTCTTTCAGCAATTTGTCCAGTTTGTCCAATGGAAGAGAGCGGCCTGGTTCTTGACGTGCATGAGCACGGCCCTCAGACTGACCTGAGCCCCTTGTGTTGAAAGGACCAGTGGCTGTCATCTCCCTGTTTCCTATTTATTTACAGGCCTGGGTTACTGCCTTACCTTCCTGCCAACAGTCACCATCCTCTCGCAGTACTTCAGCAAGCGCCGTTCCCTCGTCACATCGATAGCGTCCACAGGAGAATGCTTCTCGCTGCTAGCCTTAGCGCCAGGTATAATTCACAGTAATCTTAACTTTCAAAGTTGAAAATTAGTTAAAGGAAAACACCACAGTTTTTCAATATTTTACTATGTTCTTACCGCAACTTAGATGAAGTAATACATACCTATCTTTTTTCAATGCGTGCACTTTTATTCTTTGTATAGCGCTTCTTGAATGTGTTAGCATTTAGCCTAGCCCCATTCATTCCTATGGCTCCAAACAAAAGTTATATTTTGTGCCACCATACTTACTCGTGTAACTACTCATATAACAGTCATATAACTGTTTGGTGGCTTCTAAATTCATCCCTGTTTGGAGTCATAGGAATGAATGGGGCTAGGCTAAATGCTAACACATTCACAAGGCGCTGTACAAAGATTAAAAGTAAGAACAAAGTAAAATATTGAAAAACGGTGGTGTTTTCCTTTAAGCATGAAACTAACATGTATTTGGAAGTCAATTGTATTCATAGGGTATTTGGTAGAGCTATTATTTTTCAATAGTCGTGTTGATATATGATGATAAATGACAAAGCAATTCTTTTTATTTATAACCACTTTGCAGCTTTGAACGTATTGAAGGAGCAGATCGGCTGGCGCTACTGCTTGATTGTAATTGGGGTTTTGCAGACGTCAATCATCGTCTGTGGAGCCCTGTTAAAGCCAATAGTCATTAAACCAATACCCTCCACCACTGAGGGTTCCACATCACCGCTAAAGGAACCCGATTCCAAATACGACCAGGAGAACGAATTCACACGTACCTCCTTCAACTCTGTGGACTCGGGGGTCCAGTCGATCAGCTCATCTCAGACGAACCTCTCCGAGCCCCAGGGATCAGAAATGAAAGCACTTAGGGAAAAAGAGGAGAAAGAAACGAATGAAGAAGAGCTAGCAGCATTGCCCGAGACCCCACTCAAACAAGCCTCCGGGACCAAGCTGTTGGACTTCTCCGTGCTCAGGGACCCCTGCTTCAACTGCTACGCTCTCTTCGGCCTGTTTGCCACATTAGGCTTTTTCGCCCCACAGCTCTACGTGATTGACCTCAGCGTGAGTCGAGGTGTGTCACGCGACAGCGCGACCTACATGCTCTCCTCCATGGCGGTGGCTGAGATCCTAGGTCGTCTGTCGATGGGTTGGGTTCTCAATCGCAGGCCCATACGCAAGATCTACATTCTTCTGATATGCACGGTGCTGCTGTGTCCGGTGCTGGTCGCCTTCACTTTTGTGGCTGAATTCTGGGGGCTTATGATTTGCTCCTGTCTCTATGGCTTCTTGCTGGGCACTGTGGCGTCCAGCCACATCCCCATGCTGGCTGAAGATGATGTGATTGGCATTGAGAGAATGCCATCGGCTGTTGGTGTTTACGTCTGCATCCAGAGCTTCGCAGGACTGGCTGGTCCACCTCTTGGAGGTAAAACCATATGTAGATGGATTTATTAGAAAAATTAATGATTGTGTAGTATTTTACTGTACCATTACATAATATGGTATACAATACCTTGCTTTACTATACCAAGGAAGTCGCGTCACTCCGCCACCCTATTTGCAACGCCTTCAGGTCTTGTTAAAGGGACCATCCACTCTTTTTTGAAAATGTGCTCATTTTCTAGTTCCCTAAGAGTTAAACATTTGATTTTTACTGTTTTGGAACTATTCAGCTGATCTCTGGTTCTGGCGCTACCACTTTTAGCATAGCTTAGCATAATCCATTGAATCTGATTAGACCATTAGCATTGCGCTAAAAATAACCAAAGAGATATTTTTCCTATTTAAAACTTGACTCTTCTGTAGTTACATTGTGTACTAAGACCGACAAAAAAAATTAAAAATGCTATTTTCTAGGCAGATATGGCTAGGAACTATACTATCATTCTGGCGTAATAATCAAGGACTTTGCTGCCGTAACATGGCTGCAGCAGGTGTAGTGATATTACACAATGCCTGAAAAAAGTCCTCTTGGTTACTTTCAATAGTAGGGGACTACTTTCAGGCTCTGCGTAATTTTTAGCGCAATGCTAATGGTCTAATCAGATTCAATGGATTGTGCTAAGCTTTGCTAAAATTGGTACAGCCAGACCCGGAGATCAGATGAATGGATTCCAAAACGGTAAAAATAAAATGTTTAACTCTAGGGGAGCTGGAAAATGAGCATATTTTCAATAAATATACGAAATACTAAACCATATAACACTACACTGATTGTTTTATACAGGATTTGTGTGTGCATAACTTTTATCATTGCTCATAAGTATACTCTTGTGTCTTGTTTTTAGGCGTTCTGGTAGACATGACTAAGAATTACGGGTCAGCATTTTACTCCTGCGCAGCTGGCATGGTTCTCGGTGCTCTCTTTCTTGGACTGGTGCGTCCAGCCAAAACCGGCCTCTGTCCTGGCAAGACGAGGAATAACGAGAGGCAAAAAACAGACAGGGAATCCACTTCACAGGGTTGCGATGATGTCCCCGTCGACTTTGTGGAAGTAGACGTTGATATCGACAGCTGTCCTGCAAAAAGCAAACCTTGGCCGGTATGAATACTGCCTCACCCTCAACACACATGATGAGTCAAGACGCGTACGCACACCGTTATCCTCCACTTGAACGATCCACCCAAAGATTGCTGTACATGAACCCGGTAGCAATAGGGTTAAACAGTCACAAATCAAATGAAACGTCACTCTTGCTAAGCATCCCAAAACAGGTTTACATTTCTTGTGTCATTTATTATTTATTGAAAACAATAACAGGATGCTTTAGGGCACCTTTACTGTATAACGCATTCACACTACAGTCTCTGCTTTTACACGGGGCAAGCGTGACTTTCCTCTTTGTACCAAAGTCTTAGTGTGAAATGTGGCGTCACTATTTATTTGAACAATCATAATAATAGTCTCTTTTCACATTTGAAATGCTGTATCTATTGTCACTGCTGTCATTGTTATCTATAAATGAAACCTCAGGCCATATTTTGCTGCTCACACCAGAGATGACCAAGAAGCTTATATTGTTTGCTTACGCCTCATTCAAAATGTAAAGAGAACGAGCTGCCTATTGTTTAAGGTTTAAACGTCATTTGTTTGCTTAAGGGGTTCCACTTGTTTAAATAATAGCACTATTGCACACATGCAAACTCATCTGGAAACAGGATGCCTCTTATTTAATATCATTTTTTTCCTAAATAAAGTAACACAGTCCAATGAAGTAGGGGTGTTAAGTGCCCCAACTGCAAGTCTTCCAGCTTATGTTACTTTTCACTCATAAAATGTTTTTTTATGAGAGATGTTTTTGTGGATCCTGAAATCCTGCTAATGGATATGATGTAGGCAACCTACAAGCACATCCAAGGGTTATTTATGAGAAATGATTCCTGTCATTCCTGGAATTTGGAATGTGCCTTTTAATTCCAAGGGATCATGTAGAGATAATAGCTTGAAACAATAAATTATGAGCTCTGATAATTTATTAAGTTGAAGTTATTTTATAAATGTTATTAATTAAATGAACATCAGAAGAGATGGAGAGAACTGACAGTATACGAGCAATGGGACGACTTTAAAATGCAAAGAAACCTATATGTATTTTTTAGCAAGAATCTGCTGCATATGAGATGACTTGAACTCTTACTGTATGTATATTCTGATTTGATTTGTCATACATGATGTATTTAAATACAGTATATTAAGGTTTTGTACGTTTGATTAGAAAACATGTGCTTTTTTTCTTGACTTGTATAAAGCACTTTTTGAGGTATTAAAATCATAATCTGCCTGTGTGATGGTGTACATCTGAAAATGGCATTTATAATGTAAAATAAACAATGATTTATAAACACGTGTCCTAGTGATTATTTGGTTATACAGGTTCATAGATATTACAGAAAACATTCAGTGCTTTTGAAGAGCAGAATCATAAAAGCCTTTATCAAAGAGTCACATGAGACCGTGCAAATGAGCCGAGTCATTTTGCTCCGCTGCAGAAGATA